>NW_007728380.1:0-105827 GCF_000696425.1 Galeopterus variegatus
GCTCTCAGGATCGCGCTGTTTCCTGACACGGGCGCTCCAGACCCGTCGCCATTTTTTTCCCGTCTAACTTGATAGTTTTCAAAGATTTTATTTTAGCATTGGGGCCCCTTTTGCAAATGCAATCTTATGAGGTAAAAAGTAGACCTGGGATGGACAGACTTCTGAGTCTAACAGAAATGCAGGTAAGTTTGTGAAGATATCCAGGAGAACCTCCCCTAGCTGCCTGCAAAGATAGAGAGGTTTCCTACAGACAAGGACAGGTTTAAGGACCCCTGGAATTACTGAGGCCTGATTAGATGTCAGCTCTCGAGAACAGCACAATGTTTTTCAAAACTTTTTGACAGTGACGCACAATGAAAAGTACAGTTTACTTTAAGACATAGTACACACATACTGAAACACAATTTTTTTTTTTTGTCCTTTTTGTGACCAGCCGCACCGCACTCAGCCAGTGAGCGCTGTGAGCGCACCGGTCAGCCCTATATAGGATCCGAACCCGCGGCGGGAGCGCTGCTGCACTCCCAGCGCCACACTCTCCCGAGTGCGCCACGGGCTCGGCCCTTGAAACACAATTTTTCATGAACTGTACCTTTACACTGTAAAAGAAAAGATTGTCTCACACCTGGGCTGGGCCAGAGATGTTCTGGGGACATAAGCCACAAACCTCTTCTCGGGAATCAATTTCTGCTAAAGTGCTTAAGCAATTTTCTGATGCATTTTAATGGGATTAAGACCTCTTCTGAGAAACCAGTTAACCTATGTGAAACAAAGCGAGCCGAGACGCCAGGTACCATTCAAGCTTTATTACAAGAAAAGAATCTGCCAGGCTGTGCCCAAAGTGGTGGGCAGCCCAGGGCTGCCTTCAAAATGGAAGGCAGCACTAGATGTGGGGGGTGAGAGGGCTTATACGGACTGATACAATTAAGGAGGGGCATTATGCTAATATAGATTGGGGTGGAGAACTGCGTCCTTGTGGAAGCAAAAGGGGTTTCTGTTTAAGTCAGGAGGCTTCCTGTAAAGGGAAGGGGGGAGGGGCTTGGTGCTGGAGTGGAAGACGAGGCTGGCGGCTATTTTGTGCTTATTGTGTGCACAATGGTGCCCGTCATGTCCAAAATTCATCACTATGCACTCAGCTAATGTCAGCCTTGGGAGGGACGCAATGGCCTCTAACCGTTTCTCTAATAATTCTTAACCAGAATTTTGTTTCTTGTATCCAGTCTAACAATGATTACCTAACCATTCTCTTTTCCTGTAAAATGTCCTTACCAATATGTATTTATTGAATTGGCTTGGTAGAAGTCTATTCCCCTGCCACAACATTGTGATAAAAAATTTGACACTAGGTCATAACTAAATTGTCTGAATCTTTTTTTTTTTTTGTCTCTTCCTTCTTCCATACCCTCCATCCCTCCCTCTTTTCTTTTTTTCAAACAGTGTGATGCACTCTGATATTTTTGTTCTATTCTATTTCATTTTTTAAAATGCTGATTGTGACCCACTAAATTGATTTCACTGCCTTTAATAATTTTGACTGGAAGTTTAAAAATCATTGGAATAGCACTCCTGGCGGGTCAATTTATTAAGACAGAAACACATTGCTGCCATTATGAAATGAAACCAGAGAAGGAAACCAAGTAAGATAAAGGCACATAGTGGGAGGTAGGAACTGTCTTTTAAAACTTAAAAAAAAAAATGAAAATGAAAAGAGGGAGGCAAAGCACAAACTTCGGGAATATGCTTACAATGCAAATGAATAAGAATTTGTATTCAGGGCTGGCCCGGTGGCGCACTGGAGAGTGCGCCGCTTGGGAGTGCGGTGGTGCTCCTGCCGAGGGTTCGGGTCCCATGTGGAGACCGGTTCCCGCTCACTGGTTGAGCATGGTGCGGGCGCGACACCGAGGGTTGCGATCCCGTTACCGGTCAGTAAAAAAGACAAAAAAAAAAAAAGAATTTGTATTCAGAATATTTAAAGAGCTCACAAAAATCAATAAAAAAAGGCAAGAAAGAAGAAAAATGAACAAAGGATATGAACAAGCAATTCACTGAAAAGGAAACCTGTATGGGTAATAAGCATATGAAAAGATGCTCTATTTCACTAGTAGACAGGAAAAGACAGAGATCAGAATTACAAAAAGAATTACTAAAACTTAGAAACTTAGAAGAGGAACCCCGCAGAGCTGAAACTCAGATTTCTGAAAAGGCGTGTCAGCTGGCTGGTACTGGTGGAAGTGGGGTGCAATATAAGTGGTTCTTCAAACATTAGAAAATTGCAAAGCGGATTCAGTGGCCACCAGGAGATAGCACTGCTGCCGCCAGGGTGAAGAGTTGCTGATGTGGGTGTGCTCACAAGAACCACAGGAGGCAGGAAGACTACAGAAAGCAGAAAGGAAGCAGCAGTGCTGTCCCCCTCCTCCAGACGTAAAGCCTCAGTCTAGTGCCCCCTGTTGGCAGAGCTCATCATGGAGCCAGGCAGCAAAGCAGAAATATGGTTTGTGGAGATGCTTAGCCGTGAAGCTGAGAGTAGAAGGAAGGTTTGGAGCAACAGTCAATCCTACTGGCTAATAAGCACTTATATTTGAACTTCTATACAAAAAAATGTTTGTTTTTTCTTCTTTCTAATACAATGCAACTCTTCTTCATAGAAATAAAGATGCTATTACCCTCTCCTCAAAAAAAGAGAGGCGTAAAGTCTCAATAGTCAGTGTATCCATCTCTGGGAGACAGTAATATGAAATATCTTTGGGCTATAATAAATACTCCAAAAATTCAGTCACAGTCCCATCTGAATATTCTGTTACCTGAAACTAAATTGTGAAGTTAATCTTCAACAAAATTTGTATTAAATAAGGAGAAGGCTTCCAGCTAGAGTGGAGTAACAGGGGCTGGATTTATCCTCTTGCCTGAAGCAACTGAAGAAACAAACAAGAGTGAGCCCTACAACTGCCCCCACTTACTGCTTGAGAAAGCTTTCAGGCTGCAGTGCAGGGAGGAGGAAGCTTGGCAGAGTCCTTTTGTCTTCCTGAGTTGAGAAGATAGAGCTGGGAATACAGTGCGGCCAACACAGCCAGAATTCATGGGCAGCACACTGAAAATAAGAGAGGTGAACAGAAAGAACTCTAGAAGCACAGGTCCCCATCAAGTACTTAAAGTCCTTATCGTTGCATGTGTGGGAGGAGACTATTCAAGTGCAGGAAAAGTGCCACCTGAAGGGGAAGGAACAATCACCAAAGTTTACACAGCACTGAGAACAGGGCTTGTTCCCACCAGCCAGAGTGAGAAGCCTCATAATTCAGGGGTATCAGATAGAGTATTCAGAAAGTTTTTGCCTCAGCAGTGGGAAAAAATCAGCTCCTTCATTTAACACTTCTCTGGACCCACCAAATAAAGCTTAAAATCAAGACCCAAAGAAGATCAAACTGTTTCCAAGTAACTTACAGGTTACTAGAGGTAACTTAAAGGTTACTAGAACTAAGCTCAAGAATATTCGTAAGAATACAAAAATAGGGGCCGAGCCCGTGGCGCACTCGGGAGAGTGCGGCGCTGGGAGCGCAGTAGCACTCCTGCCACGGGTTTGGATCCTATATAGGGATGGCCGGTGTGCTCACTGGCTGAGCGCGGTGCGGCCGGTCTCAAAAAGGACAACAACAAAAAAAAAGAATACAAAAAATATACCAACACTTGATAAAGCAAAATTCACAATTTCTGGCATCCTAATAAAAATAACCAGACAGGAAAAAGCACAAAAATACAACTCATAATGATGAGAAAAATCAATCATAGGAAATTGTCCCAGAAATAACACAGATGATAGAATTAGTAGATAAGGACATTAAAACAGTTATTAAAACTATATTGCCCATGTTCAAAAAACTAGAGGAAAGGTTGAACATGCCAGGTAGATATAAAAAGGAATATATAGAATTTACTTATATATGGAAGGTATTTTAAAAACTCAAATTGAACTGCTAGAGATGAAAATAATGAGTAAGATGAAAAACACACTGGATGGTATTTATAATATATTAGACATTGCAGAAAAAAGATTAGTGAACTTAGACATAGCAGTAAAACTATCCAGTGAAACACAGAGAAAAAGACTAAAAAAAAATGAACAGAGCATCTCTGAGATGTGGGATCATTTCAAGCGGCCTAATATATCTATAATTGATGTCCATAGGGAGGGTGAGATGGAAAAAATGTTTGTAGAAATAATGGCCCCCAAATTTCCAAAGTTTTTAAAACTATAAAACCAATGATCCAAAAAGTACTATAAACCCCAAACACAGGAAACATGAAGGAAACTACACAAGGCATCATAAATTGTTTAAAACCAGTGATAAAGAGAAAATCTTTTTAAAAAGCTGTAGAAAAGCCTTTGTACAGAGCAAAGACAAGGAAAGAGCAAATTTCTGCTGTTGGAAATAATGCAAGTCAGAAGACAGTGAAGCAACACCTTTAAAGTTCTGAGGGGAAAAAAAAGGAGAATTATTTACACAGCAAAAATATTTCGGATGTTCTGCTCCACAGCACTGATGTGAGAAAAAGGCTATAAGCAGTGCTTCTTGACTCGGCCTTCAGGAACTGACTCTAAGTCCTCTGACCAATAATGCACTAAAGATGAACAAAGAAGAACGAGGTTCTAGCTTTGAGGCCTGAAAGAACTACTGAAGATCACCTGAAAGAAGTGTCATACTTGGAAGGAAGGTGTGGAAAATACTATAGGTTGGTTCACTCAAAACCAACGCCTAACCACCTTCTTCCTAACTTTCTTCTACTGTAGAGGCCAGAAAGCTAAAAATTGATTTCCCAACCTCCCTAGCAGGTAAGGGTAACTATTATGATTCAGTTTTGGCCAGTGAAATGCAGACAGAAGCCCTTAGGAAAGGGTTTCCCTTCCCAACTAACAAGGCAAACCCTGCTGAGGAAAAAAACACTCCACTCCTTCCCTTGTCAGTTGTATAAGTCTGGAATGCAGGTGTGAGGACTGGAAGTACAAAAGTACAGTTATGCACCACATAATGATGTTTTGGTCAAAGACAGACCGCATATATGATGGTGGTCCCATAAGATTATAACGGAGCTGAAAAATTCCTTTCACCTAGTGACTTCGTAGCCATCCTAACGTCCAGTGCAATGCATTACTCACATGTTTGTGGCGATGCCGGGGCAAACAAACTTTGCACTGCCAGTTGTGTAAAAGCATAGCACCTACGTTATCTCAGTACATAATACTTGATAATGATAATAACCATGTTACGGGTTTATGTATTTTACTATACTATACTTTTTATTGTTACTTAGGGTGTACTCCTTCTTACATGTATAAAAAAAGCTTACTGTGAAACAGTATGCCATGTTCTGCCAGCAGCAGCCTCAGACACTTCGTGTTTACAGAGTCTCTTGACAGCATCATTTCCTCTTGTGCTTGATTTAATCTTGTGTTGTTTTGTTCATCATGGTCCCAAAGCATACAAAATCCACAGCTAATGTTGTCAGTTAAGAGGCCACATCAAGTGACTGTGAAGTAGGCTATGTCATCTAGGTCTGTGCAAGTAAATGCTATGATGTTTGCAGAATGACAAAATCACCTAATGATGCATTTCTCAGAACATCTCCCTGTCATTAAACGATGCATGACTATCATGTAACCATGAGGTAGTATGCAAGAAGGCAAAGCCAATGCACTAAAGATTGTAAAGCAGAAAAACAGAAATAAGCTGGACCTCTGATAGCACTGTTGTGATGATAGACCCTCAGACTTCTTGTTATATGAGACAAAGCAGACTCCTACCTGTTTCAGCCACTTTGGAGCAGGTTTTCTATTATCTGCAGCCATGTAGTTCTAACCATAGAGATAATTTACGGTGATATTTAAGATGCACAGGGCTTAGGCTGTTAGTAGGAGAAGCAGGGATAAAGGTTATTCAATCCAATAGAGGATAGGTCAAGTGTCCAGGGCTTGGATACTTGTACTACCTATACTGGGATGGGAGTAACAGAAAGAATGGAGGAACAGTAATTCTAGAAAGTCTAGATGAGGACTTGGACCAAATACCTCACTGGTTGGGCTCTTCTTTCTTCTTATGGCTTGTGTGGTCGGGGTAAGAGTATTCTACCAATGGCATTTTTTCCTTTCAAGTATTTTGAACAAAACCGAAAGTAAATATACATGATGAATTTTGTAGACTGTCCTTAGCTTATACACAAACGAGAGGAGTATGAGGAGAATGAGAAGTGCTGACCTCTTCCTCAGAAGGATTTGTACTGATTTAGTTTTTCAAACTAACCTGGTAACTGAAGGCATGTCACAACTATTACCTGGCACAGCAAATCCAAAGGATTGTTAGATTGAGCCACTAAGGGCTTTCTTGGCTGAGAAAGGAAGGAAAGCCTTGCTCTTTGCTCATTACTGAACATACATTGTGCCCTTCATTACATAACACGTCACAGGTACAACAGTACCGTGTTCCTTTCGAGCTTCCAAGAGAGGACAACGTGAGCAGCATGACACACAGTATGAGTAACACGATATGGGCATAATGAGGAAATCATGTGACATACTTAATATGCAGCAGGCATAATTATGACGAACAGGCTTCTTTAACATACAGCATCATTTTTAAGCTGTGGAATCTGGAGTGTAAAACAGTATGTAAGGCAAATATTTTGTCACATCCTTTTTCTTCATGTCTGTTGCCTTTTTTGACACTTTCTTGCTCTGTATCTCTTTGAATTTCAGCTTTAAAACATGAATAAACGAAATTGGAAGGAAAAAAACCTATGTAAAACTCCTCTTATGAAAAAAGGATAACAAAAAGAAAGAAGATACCAGATCCTGTATCCTTCCTAGACAGTCAGTCATCAAGAAACCAGCTGTCTTGCTTTTCAGAGTAACATTCAAAATAGTGTTCCAGGTACTGCTAAGAAGGGGGATAAGAAGCAGTTAGTTAATGGAGAAAGGTCTGGAAGGATATGCACACCAAGTTGTTGACATTAGTTATTTCTAGAGGATGAGAATGGAAAGAAACAATGATAAATTACTAAATTTTTCTTTACATATCTTTAAATTATTTCGTTTGTTACATTAAGCACATACCACTTCTGTAATAAAAACAATAAGGAACATTATTCAAGAGAAACTACTTTGTTCATTTAAAAAATGCTGATTGAGTGTTTATATATAATGCACACAGTCTGTCATGTTAAAAAGAATTAGTAAGCTCACAAAAACAAAAATGCCAAAGGCTAATTATTAGTTTATAGCAGAAGTTTTATGAGGCAGAAGCATTAGGGTAGCCTCTGGGATTTTATAACATTTCTCCTGGCATGAGCCTGTATTCTAGGGGACAGGACAGTGCACTCTGCTGTAATTAAATGAAGTAACCTGGACAATGACTTAGCACTGTGCCTGGAAATGGCAAGTATAGTCATACACTGCATAATGATGTTTCGGTCAACGACGGACCACATATATGATTATGGTCCTGTAAGATTATAATACTGTATTTTTACTGTACCTTTTCTATGTTTAGATATGTTTAGAGACACAAATACCATTGTGTTACAATTGCCTACAGTATTTAGTACAGTTACATGTTGTACAGGTTTGTAGCCTATAAATGATAGGCTATTCTATCTATGTTTTGTAAGTACACCCTATGATGTTTGAACAATGACAAAATCACCTAATGACGTATTTCTTAGAACATATCCCCATTGTTAAGAGACACATGACTTTACTGTAATTCACAATGAGGTCCCACGTAATCAGGGCCATTTACAGCCTGCTAGATGGGACCCTTATTGAACACAGGGATGGACAACTCCTCAAAGAGCAACATATCCCTTTCCTCCGAGAGTTCCTGCCCTACTATTTGCCAGAGATCACTATCCCTAACCCTCTTCTATTAGCATTTCTTAGGCCTTACCATACTTCTGCTATGCAGAAGTGGGGTGCTTCCCCAGTGGACCATGCTCTAGCTTTCCAAGCTGCTAGAATGTTCAGTGTTTCTCAACCTTGACACCATTGACATTTTGGGCTGAGAGATTCTTTGTTATTGGCGGAGGTGTGGGGTGCTGACCTGTTTATTGTAGGATATTTAGTGGCATCCCTGGCCTCTTCCCACTAGAGGTCAGTAGTACCCTTTATGTCCCCTCACCCCACCCTGAGCCAAACAAAAATGTCTCTAAACATTGCAAAATATCCCCTGCAGGACAAAATCACCAGCAGTTGAGAACCACTATCCTACATCCTATACACAGAAGCTAGAAGGATATTTTTAAAATGTAACTTGCATCATATCACTCCCCTGCTGAAAACGCTCCATTGTTTTCCTATTGACTTTAGAATAAAATCCAAGCTCCTTACCGTGGTTTACAAAACCCTCTATTAACTAGCCCTTGTCTACTTTTAACCTCCTCTCTTCCATTCCACACTCTCCCTCATTTACTAAGTTCCAGCCACACTGGTCTTTCTGTTCCTTGATCATTCAAAGCTTTTCCCCATCCGCCCTTTGTACTTGCTGTTCCTTCTGCCTGGAATGCACTCTCCCCAGATCTTTGCATGGCTCACTGCTCACCCACAGATATCTCAGATCAAATGTCACCAAATCAGCAAGGTCTTCTCTAACCACCTTATCTAAAGAATCTTCTTAGCTCCATTCTCTATCACGTCACCCATTTATTTCCTTCATATTGCTAATCACAATAGAAAATTGTCTTGTTTTGTAATGGGTTGTATGCCTCTTCACCAGAGGGAATTTGTCTGCCTTTTTCACTGCTATAGCCTAAGTGCTCAGAATAGTGCTTTCCACAGAGTAGGTACTCAATAATCTCCTCCTCCACCTTCCTCAAACCTCAGGTTAGGTTTCAATGACCTCCTCTTACTTTCTCTTCTAAGATTATTTTTGGTTGTTGACGGGTTTGCCTTCATTTTTAATTACATCTGACCTACGTTAAAAAGTGGGTGGGAGGGGGTACCACGTACAAAGGCTTGGCATAAAGAAAATAACTGATTATTTTGCAACATAAATGCCAATTAATAATTTATGAAAGTCTATTTCATGCCCTTCAGGTTTTTGGCAAGCATATAATCATTCCATGGGTCATGATTTCAGTTCGGTCTCTGTTCCTTTTTCAAGTAGTGAAAATCTTTCAGGGGCTATGGATCCAAAACTCACCTGACTCAAAGGCTCAAACAGCGTCACTGTCCATCACCCCAATTTATACTGTCCCACGGGCCTGAAAACCTTCTGTGCCTGCTTCAAGTTAAAATAGTTCACTGGATCAAAAACAGGATGGTCCAGGGTGCAGCATGGTCAATAAATGTTGGCTGAGACCAGAAACCGCAGCTTGGCTATTTCTCACATTGATTTCTGGGCTGTTTCCATGAAATCAAAGGTGACTGGCCGGCCTGGCAGCTGGCTCGCTGGCAACTGGAGGCAGCTCCATCTTGGCTGAAGGCCATGGCCCTTTCGCGGCCTTTGGGAAGCATTTCAGCGAGCCATTTTCACGTTCTGGCGAGCTGCCGGCTTGTCCCGCCGGGCCGGGCTCTCCACGCGGTGCAGAGACGTCTCCATCTGCAGGGACGAGGCCCGGAGGTGGCGGGAGGACGTTTCCGTACGCTGCGAGGAGGTTTCCACGTGCTGGGAGGACACCTCGAGGACGTGGGGGAGCCGCTTCCCAGAGGGAGAGAGGGAGGGCCCCTCGCTGAGGCGCTGGGAGGTCTCCACCTGCCGGGAAGACGTTCGCACCTGCCGAGAGGATGTCTCTATGCGGTGGGACGAGGACTCCACGCGGGCCGTGGAAGTCTCCTTATAGTGGGTGGTCTTCACCTGGGGCGAAGAGGGCTTTCCCCCAAGGGGTGAGGCCATCCTGCGGCTGTAAAACGGTCAATGAGGTCTCTGGAAGCCTCACAACCCAACGGTCACTCTCAGTGTGACACCTCGGGGTTACATCACAAGGTAAGAAATGACGTCACAATGGCGTGTGGCGTCACCACGGGCACAAGGGCGGGAAAACTAGGATGCTGTCACAGGCGAGTACCACGACACGATGACGTGGCCGCACTATGGTCCTGTGGGGGCTGATATGAAATGTCCCTTCAAAAGCCTGGGCCCCTGCCCAGCAGGCGCACCCTCGGCTCCGGCACCGCCCTCTCGCCGTTTGGGAGTCTGCGCGGGTGGAGCGGAGCAGGCCAGGGCAGGCCAGAGATGGGCGGAGCCGCCCGCCTCCGAGCGAGGTTGTGCCCGCCCTCGTATCCCACACTGCGTCGAGGCCGGAAGGGGGAGCCGCGGCTTCCGGAACCTCCCCCGCCACTCCAGGCGGTTGCTCTGTAGGGCTTCTGGCTCTGTGGTGTCTTCGCTGGTTATGGCCGCTGCCGTCGCTATGGAGACAGGTAAGTAGCTCTGAGTCTCCAGTCTTCGCAGATAGGTCTGTCTTCCGCCCAGACCCCTTCTCCCGCTTCCCCGGAACTTCTTTTCAGGCCTAACTCTCGGCAGGATCAGAGTTCGGGCCGGGAGAGGAGGGAGCTCTTGTAGCTTCTGGGGAGACGAAGGTAGTTTTGTATTTTTTTCAGAATTTGGTTGGTTGGTTCGCACATCTTTTCTCCTCTCGTGCCCTTCAAACACCGATCCCAGGGGCTCCCTGGCGTGGGTGCGACTAAGGAGAAGACTTGGATCTTAAAGCGTCTCCTCCTAGATTGGTTTTCTCCTTCTCACAGGAGCTCGCCTAAGTTTGATATCCTTGACAGACTTGTGTATCGTTCTGCCACTGGTGCTTCTCACATGTGTAGACACTCCGTGATCTCTCACGCTCTCCGTAATCTGTTTTTCAGCTTGCTTTCTGAACTTTTCCCTGATTAGCAACTAGCTTTTGCCTAATTTAATCACTGTTAACAATTGTTATAATGTATTATTAAAATAGGGGAAGCCGCAGTTATTACAACCTACCCAGTGGTCACTGTTCAAATCCCTACGTTGTGGCCCACAAGTGGTAGGTATCCTGCCCCGTTTGTGTTTGTTTTCTTTGGTGATTTCTCTTTAGCTTTAGAGAAGCTCCTTACTTATTCCTTTTGATCAGGACTCTGCTTTTCTTAGGATTCTAGGGAAAGTTTGTCTCCTCCCACGCTCAGTTTAGAAAGACCATCACATGCCCTTCTTTATACAGAAGTATATCTCAGCATTAGTCAGGTACGTTACTGCTGTTTCCTTTTTACAATCAGTATTATATATAGCGAGCTTTATTTTGGATGATTTTTGCTGTCTTCTCTCCTAGATGATGCTGGAAATCGAGTTCGGTTTCAGCTGGAGTTGGAATTTGTGCAGTGTTTAGCCAATCCAAATTACCTTAATTGTAAGTTGTTGAGCCTCATTAAGTTGAATAGCTGTTAATGATTTCTGACAGGAGAGTTGCAATTCGCAATGGTATCTGCTTTTGTACATTCTCAATTGAATGGAATCGCATTTATGCTGGTATATAGGTATAATTGAGCAAACTGGGACTTGTGTTTTAAATTCAGTTTGTGTTGGTGGTGGGGATGTTATGTAAATAAATTGTTTATATTAGAGGTCAGAAATCAATGGTCCATAGATTGGTTTGACCTACAGATTTTTTTTTTTTTTTATGCCTTTCAGTTCTTGCCCAAAGAGGTTACTTCAAAGACAAAGCTTTTGTTAATTATCTTAAGTACTTGCTTTACTGGAAAGAACCAGAGTATGCCAAGTATCTAAAGTAAGTTTAATTTTTATAATCCTAATTATGTGTATACTTTATTTTAATCCAAAACACTGATATTTAACAGATTCTTAGTTTCGCTTTGGAAAAAATACATTCTGAAACTCTCCCATTCTTTTAGTTCTCACTACCATAATACAACACATTTTCATCTCTAACTTGGAGTACTACAGTAATCTACTCACTGGTTATCTCTGCTTCCACTCTTACCTTTCTCCCCTTGCACATGCCCCCCCGCCCTCCCAGCCAAACAGCAAAATAACTTTCTACAAAGACCCCCAATTTGATCTCTTAAAAATGTAAATCAGAACATGTCACTTTCTTGCTTAGCGCTTTCATTGGCTTTCCATTCCATGTTACTCTGTCATGGTCAGCTGATTCAATTGTTAGTCAGATGTTAGAAAGTTCTTCCTTACATTCCCTGGGTTAACCCAGAACCAGTCCATGCTCTCTTGAGGACAAGAGCCCTTCAGATATTTAAATTCAAGAGAGGTTGCAAATGAACCTTTGTTGGGTATTTTCATTCAGTCTGCACAAGGTTTTAGTTTTTATTTAAATAGTTGCCAACATTTAAAGACTGGAAAGTTTTATATAACAATCCAGATTTCTAGCTACTCTTTAGTATTTAGAAGATCTGGTAACCCCAGGTCTTCATTCTTCCAGGTCAACAGCTGTCTGGGACTGAAAGCAGCTGCCTCTTCTAGACACTTTCTACCACTTGGCCTACTTCAGGGATAGCCAGTAGGTGCATCTATATATCTCTTACATCTGTTTTCCTCAACTACTTTGAGCCATTTCTTAGGTGCCGTGCCTTCCAGACTTCTTGAGTTCAGGTGCCCTCTTTTGTATATTTGGCAGTTGTACCTTATCCAGTATAGTCAATAAACTAAACACAGGCCTGCAGATGTGGTCAGGGTATGTTGAACCAAATGGCATTTCTTAGGCTGGCTGGTTAGCTCAGTTGGTTTGAGCGCAGCCTTATAACACCAAGGTCACAGGTTTAGATCCCCGTCCCAGACAGCAGCCAAAAAAAAAGTGTTACCCAAATGGCATTTCTTTTCTTCATGTGGACTTCATTATACTTCTTCATTACACTTTTATTAATTCTTTTTGGTGGGGAGAGAAGGGGATCACATTGTTGACTTGCTGGGAGCTTTAATTCAATTAAAATCCTTCAGTTCTTATTTTCTCAGTGCTGTTGAGTTAATCATTCATATTGTATCTTATTTTTAAAAAATCTAAATGTAGAGCATTCCTTTTACCAGTCTTCTATTTCATCTTATTGAATTGTAGCTTATCAGAGAATATCGTAGACCATCAGAGAATATTTATAATTCCTTATTCTGTCATCTTATTTATTCTGAGCATTGTCTTCTACAAGTTCAATATGATAAATGATCACTGTGTACCTAAATTCCAGTTATTGACTGAATGCTATTTGAGACCATTCTCTTGATTGTCATATTAATTTATTTTATGAATGAAGAAACCGAAGCTGGCTGGCCCGGTGGCACACTGCTACAGTGCGCCGCTTGGGAGCGCGGTGGCGCTCCTGCCGAGTGTTCGGATCCCACATACAGACCGGTTCCCGCTCACTGGCTGAGCGAGGTGTGGGAGCAACACCAAGGGTTGCGATCCCGTTGCCAGTCCCGGTCCGGTACGGGCGCGACACTGAGGGTTGCGATCCGTTGCCGGACACGAAAAAAGACCAAAAAGGGGAAAAAAAAAAAGAAAAAGAAATGGAAGCTTAGAGAGGTTGACCTTGTTCAAGGCCACCCAACCTAGTACTCAGAACCAGGTCTTTTAAATTACTGATGCTGTCATGAAAAAGAATTAGCCAGGGTAGGTGTGAATAGAGCATTCTAGGCTAAACAACCAACAGTTGCAGGCACTTATGTATTTTTGGAGTGTATATAGCAAACCTGTAATATCTTTGAAGGACAGCATGGTATCGAACCCTGCTATTCAATGTGGTCTTGAGACCAACAGCATCGGTATCATTTGGGAATTTGTTAGAAATGCAGAGCTCAGGCCTCGTACCAGACCTAATGAATCAGAATCTGCATTTTAAGAAGTGATTCGTATGCACATTAAAATTTAAGAAGCACTGCTTTAGTGTACTGTTTCTGAAACTTTAGTTATTTGCATAGCACTGTACAATTTTGGCTGTGTTTACTGCATATATGATGTAATGTATTTTAGTTGTCTCATTTAAATTTTATGTCTTTTCAGTTTGATGTAATTTCACTTACAAAGTAACTGGAAGAATAGTAAAAAGAATTCCTGTATATTCTTCATGTACATATTCTAAATGATAACATTTTATATAACCACAGTACAGTAATCAAAATCTGAACATTAGTATTATCTAATCTACGGACCTCATTTAAATTTTGTCCGTTGTCCCGCTGGCGTCCTGGATGTAGTATGGTATCCAGTCTAGGCTTATATGCTGCATTTTGTCATCGTGTTTTATTAGTTTCCTATAATCTGATTTCCTTGGTCTTTTTTTTTTTTTTTTTTTTCCCATGACCGTGACATGGAAGTGATGTATCCTTCATGGTGTATCTTAGTAGGAGTCACAGGAAGTCTATTTGTCCCACTACTGGTGATGTTAATTTTGATCACTTTGTTGAGGTGGTGCCTTCCAGGTTTCTCCATATCAATTTGCTATTTTTCCTTGTGTATTTAATAAGTATCTTATGGGGAAATACTTTGAGACTATGTAAATATCTTGTTACATACACTTTTGCTGCTAATTTTAGCATCTATTGAAGGTACTTGCCTGAAACAGTTTTTACTGTGGTGATTTTCTAATTCGATCATTCTACATTTATTATTTGGAATTCTATTGTAAGGAAGAACATTCCCTTGTTTTCTACTTATTTATTCATTAAACAAATTTATATCAGTGTGGACTTTTGGATTCTTATTTTTATCCTGTGGATTAAAATTATGTATTTTCTTGATTTAATTATTCCAGATTTGGCCATTGGGAATGCCTTCAAATTGGCTCCTGAGTACTTTTGATAATCCCCATGAATTTTTAGCACATTTTTTTTTTCCTGGTACAACATAGTGTTCTAGGCTTTTCTCGTACTTTCTATGTCCTAGCTCTGGAATCAGCTATTTCTCCAAGGAACCCTGGAAAATGCTATTTGAAAACCATGATCTGGGCAGTAAGTGTGCTGATTGGTACCATAGTGTCATTGCTTTTGGGCCCTCTCAGCACACAAGGCTTGGAACTTGTATGTATGTATGTGTATACATACACACATGCATATCTATGTCTGTTTCTATGTCTGTCTGTAGATATATTAAAAGGTGTAAGTACATACTGATGTTTTTACTTCCAGCTAAGTAAGAGTTCATTCTAGTCTTCCTCCTTATCTGTCACTCTTTCCAGTAGCCAGAAATTTGGCTCTCTTTACCCACAGTATACTTATTTGCTCAGTCCTAGAGTATACATAAAATAATTTCAGAATTGCCGTATTCTTGTGGAAAACTTAGAGTACAATATTTGTGCATAGTTCTTTTTGAAATCTACTTTTAAATAAAAGTTGTCTTTATCACTATTGATAGAAAACCAATAGCTATCAATTAAATACATAATTACTAAAAAAAAGTTCAGGTTCCTCACCTTGGAAACCACTAGAATAGAATGGCATGATTTGTACCCAAATTTTAACTGCTTACCAGTAACTGTGTTGTGTGGTTTTGGGCAAGTTATTTAATCTTTCTGAATTTAAATTTTCTCCTTTTGAAAATTTTGCTTAATACTGACTTGATGACTAGCTTTTTTGCTTAAGCAGGGGAAAAAACCTATACTACCAAAGTGTGCTAAGTTAATGTTACAGAAATGGTAGGCTACAAGATCATTTTTAAGAGAGTAACTGAACTAGAACTTGGCATTATTGACTTAAATTATGTTGATCATTAACTTATAAACTTAAACCCAGGTACCCTCAGTGTTTACACATGTTAGAACTGCTCCAATATGAACACTTCCGAAAGGAGCTGGTGAATGCTCAGTGTGCGAAATTTATTGACGAACAGCAAATTCTACACTGGCAACACTATTCCCGGAAGCGGATGCGCCTTCAACAAGCTCTGGCAGAGCAGCAACAGCAAAATAATACTTCAGGAAAATGAAAAGCGGGATACAGACCAGGCTCTTTAAGACATATATATAATGTATTTCTTTTGTACAGTGAAGACAAAAAAAGACTCTTCCTACCTAACCTTATTGTGGTAGCATCTAGAACGTTTAGTGTGCTTTTTATCCAACTAACTTTTTATTGTTAATAGAGTATTTCTCTTAAACCAGAATTGTTTCCCTGTGGATTTGTATGTTTTTATTAGCATTTAACATAACCAACTGAATAAGAATGGAAAAGTTAGGTGCTTTAGACCAGTTTAAGGAGGCAGTGGGAATGGTTTAGGGGAGGGCCACCAAATATACTAATCTCTAGGCCTAGCTCTGTTTCTGACATATAGCAGTGCCTTGGGAAAGTCCATCTCCTGGAATCTTACTGTCTCTCAGATCAGCTGTTCTACCCCTCTTATCTACAGAATGAGAGGAGTGGAGTCACTGGCCTCTTTAAGTCACAGAGCAGGAACTGCACAAAGTTCTTAAATCTTACGTGAGAGGACATACCTGTATCACCACTTGCTTTACAAGATAGCTTTAAGAAAGAATCACTGGTATGTCACTGACGTAACGATGGCAGGAAGAAGACTGGTGGTTAACCACTAATTGGACTCTTGACCTTAGAGTAGAACAAAGATGAGGAGCCTCAAATACTTGTGCTCATTTGGGAATGTTAACATTTATTTGACAGGTACCATAAACCAGGTGCTATGTTAAGTGCTTCTTTGCATTCTCATTTATTCTCATAACAATCCTTGTTTATAAAAGCAGAAATTGAGGTTTAGACAGGTAAAGTAACTTGCCTGTGGTTACATAGCTAGTGTGTGGTAGAATCAGCGTGACTGACTCACAGGCTGGAGTTCTTCCCACCACTAGGTTAATATGGTCTCTGTAGCCATTCTGTGCCACCTGCCTTACTTATCCCAGTGAAGCACATTCAGACAGCTGGAAAACAAAACTGCCTGAATTAAGCAGGGACTGAATTAGATGTACTGTGCTTACCTTCAGTGTTTAGACTGTTCTACATTTGAAAGCTAAAGAAGGGGTTTTAGGAATTTATGAATTTACTTTGCAAATTCACAGAATTTAAGGTAAGAGATCCTGATCCCTTTAGAGATTTGAAAGTTATCTACTGCACTATTAGAGTCTTTTAGATATTTCTGTCACCTCCAGTAATAAATTGCTTTGAGCTATTACTGCCACTCCTGAAGTAATATTGCATATCTTAAAGATATCCACATATTACAAGCAAACAAGGTTCATGAGCATTTTAATGCACTCTCTTAGATACATACCAGTTGTTTTTAACATCATTTATTTATTTATTCCTAACATGAATTCAAAACAAGTTGCAGTTTCTTTTATACTAAAGTAAATCAGGAAATCATGATACAATTGCCATCATCAAGTCTTAATCTTCAGAGAACAACATCTCCACGAGATTGGCCTGAAGACACTCAGATTCTACCAGTTTTTGAGGCTGTAAGAGAAGAACAGTCAAATCTTAGCTACTCCTATGAAATGTTATTAGGAGTGGAGTGAGTTCTACTTTGAATGACATGAATCTTTGAACTGAGAAATTACGCCATTCAGAAACTATCAACTAGTTATAACAAGCTTTATGAAATAAAGATATTTGCCTCAAGATGAATCATTAAAATACTTGGCTCAAGGGACTTAAACCCCAAATACCAGAAGCTCCACAGACTAAAACAGGAGACAGCAAGCCCAATGCTATCTCCTTCCCCATAACCCTTTAATTCAGAATCCCAGGGGCATGACTGAACTAGAGGAGGAACCCTCTCTTTTCAACCATAATTATGGATTAAATAGAAAACAGCCAAGGATGCAAGTGTTTTAAGGAATTATGACTCAACTTTCTGGCTACAGAACTTAAGAGTGCCTTAAAAACATGAAAAAGAGATAATATTTAGATATTTGCTTTTTAATAGCTTATTGGGCTTGGCCATAGGGATGGACAGCCAAGTTGTCTGTTTTTAATGCACTCTGAATTAATGTTTGAGATGAAATGTCAAGATCGGTTCAAATTTGAATCCAGAACAAGTTAAAAAGAGTTTTCACAGTGAATTATAGCCCCACCATATTTAAAGAAAGATACTCACTGTTCCATATTTAAGTAGTGTAGGCACTGCAGTTACTTTCAAGTTTTTTCTGAAGTCATTATTTGGATCTTTCCAACTATTCCAAAAAGAAAAAGTGATCATGAAAAAAATCTACTTGGTTTATTAGTTTGCTTAATATTTGATATATTATTTAGTTTTTTAGTAATCATTGTTCTTGTTGTAAACATTTAAAAAACCTTAAGGACTATCTATTACCCTGTGCAAAGTTTTCATTTAAACTGTGACTAAGATATACAATAAATGTAAAGCCAGTTAAGTTCTGAACTTACACCTGGCCAAATTCACTGAATTGCCCTTACGTAATTCAAGTGGCTGAATATTGGCATTTTAAATTTGTATTTAATAGCTTTTAAATGTTTGACCTACCTCACTTTACCTTAGAACACAGAACCTGAGTGAGTCCCTGAGGCTCTTCCCGCTTAAGTTTGCAAGAGTCTAGTGCATGTCTGTGAAATACAGTATACACTACCACTTACTAAGGTTTTTCTCCTACTTGGCAGTAGATGAACACACATCCTTCACAAATGTGCTTCAGCCCCTCTCGAACAACTGGTTCAGCTTTAAAAAAAAAAAAAAAAGTTGATATAAAATAATTACACATCGACTCTACATTTATATATGCAATGATAAACAGCATCCCTCTGCCCTCCCCCCAGTCTTGGTACTCAGACTTTAACCTGAAATTAGTCCTGTAGTTAACTGAGGTCAACAGAAATCAGGTGTTCTCTTCTGGTCTTAGTGCCACTTTAAGGGTAAGGACCAAGTCCGAGTCCTGCTTGCCCCCGCGCCACACCATCCAGAACAATGAAAAGCGTAAATATTTGCTGACTTAGTGAAAGAAGAACAACTCACTAGTCTCTGCAATAAAAACATCATTTTGGGGAAATGAGAAATTTTAAAAAATTAGATTCCAAATCATCTGGGTCGGATGGTAAGAAGAGTTTCTGGCAGGGCGGGGAAGGGCTTAAAAGGAGACACGAGGACAGCTCCGGTGGCCCCGCGGATCTCCGGGACCGAGACTCCTTCCTCTTTATCTTCTCAACACCGCTTTCTGCTGTATCCCGGATCCTCCCGCCTCCTCCGCTGGGCAGCAGCCCCCGAGTCCCGGCCTCACCCTGCACGCAGTCGGGGCACCAGCTTTTCCCTTCGGCGTCCTTCGAACCGGTGAAGTAGGCGAAAATGGTCTTGGCTTTGTGCTGTTCCACAGCCCGGTTGAACTCCTCGAAGCCCGACACTCTCACCTCCTCGTAGGGGGCCATCAGGACAGCACACAGCGGACTGCGAAAAAAGATGTCCTCGGATCCTGCCGCTGCGGGGCGGAGCCCACGAGGGGCGGGGAGAAGCCGCTTCAGGGTGGGCTAGAGCAGGGCGGTGCATACAGACGTCGTCCCCACTCTGCAGTGCTACGGAAGCCTCTAAAGGCCATAACTCATCCGTACCGTCTTTCTGCTCTCGTTCTCAGTTCTTTTGGTGCTAACTCCACTCCCCAACCCAGGCTTCTGCCCTAAGATGGTCTCGGTCCCGGCCCCGGCCCCAGGGGTAGTGGCTGCAAAACCTGCTGCCTTGCAACACCTGGACCTTTAAGTGGCTCGGGAGTCTCCACGACTCCCAAGTCGCCCTGCGCCTGTCGCTATGGCGACTGGGCGAGCGCCCGGAAGCGAGGCCTAGTTGGGGGCTCCCTGCCCGCCTTCCGGTAGCCGCGCCTCGCCCTAGGCCAGGTGGGCTCGGGTCGATGCTGGGGGGATTCTGGGAAGCTGTGTTAGTAGTCATGGACCTGGGGGAGAGGAGACCTTGACCCAGGCAGGCCTTGCTGCTCCGTTCCCCCAATTACCTTTTCTTCTTCTGTCTAGGCTTTAGGGAGGCCCACAACGGGGACGGGGGGGCGGGCGTCCGGGTCTGGGGCGGGGTGGGAGGGGGGTGTTGAGTGGTTTAAGGTGGAGGGCTGGGCAGGAGAAAGGCTGCGAGGGCCAGAGCTGAGTGTGTGAGTGCGTGTTTGGAGCAGACTGGGGAGCGAGGTACTAAGACGGAAAGTGCCAGGGCTGCGTTGGGGACGAAGGAAATTGTCCTGGAACTATGAGCCGGGCGACTGGCCGTGGGGCCTTGCCCATGGTGCGCGGTGGTGAGCAAGCGGCAAAGATGCTGGGTCGCTGCGTGGGACCCAGCAGGTCGGGGCGGGGAGTTCGGCGACCGTGGGGGAAGAGATGGGCTGCAGGGATGTCCCAAGGCCGTGGAGCAAGGCGCCGGGCGAGGTCCTCGGTGTGGGAGCCGCGTTGTGTGATTGCAGAAAGGATGCAGGACAGTCGGCAGCCACGGGGGAGGAGACGAGCTGCGGAGACAGCCGAAGCCGCTGGGACAGACGAGGCTTCGGGGACATCTGGAGTTGCAGTCTCGATTGAGGCTGTAGGGGACCCTGGGGCTGTGTGGGTGAACGGGGTTGTAGGGGAGCCCGAGGTGGTGGGGCCTGCTGGGGCTGTGTGGGTGACTGGGACTGGAGAGGAGGAAACAGACCATGGGAGTCCCCGGGGCTGCGAGAGAAAAGGTCGTCCGGGATCTCTGGGACATGAGAGCATTCTGGAACTGTGGTTGAAGGTGCAGGCTATGAGGGCAGCTTCAGGATGTGGGGAAGGAAGCAGGGTGGAGCTGCATCCTGTGCTGGCAGGAGAGTGGCCAGTCGAAAGGGGCCTCCCTGGCTGTGCTTCCTGGGTAGAGACCAGCCGTGGTGGTCTTACAGGACCCTGGGTGAAAGGACAGGCATTTCCCCTGAACTCAGGAATATCTACAGCTATGGCATTAGGGGCAGCTTATGAGAGAGTCTCAAGTTTCTGTGGGCAGGGACAGGCTAGGCGGATGCCTCCTCATGTAGGTGTGCCTAGGGCTGTGGAGACACACCTGTTGGGGAGGGGACAAGCTGTGGGGGTTCCTGGGGTTGTGGAGGAGATAGGTTATGGGGTTGCCCCAGGCTCTTGGGGAAAAGGAGAGCCCATGAGGGTGTCTGGGGCCCTTGGGTGGCCCGAGGCTATGGGAGTGCCCAGAGCTGTGGACGGAGAGAGGGGCTGCGGGGGTACTCCAGGTCTGTGGGGGAGAGGGCAGTCAGTACAGGTTCCTGGAGCTCTGGCACAAGAGGCCGTTTGTGGGGATACCCCTGGCTTATGGGGAAGGGGACAGGCTGCAGGGATGCGTGATGCTGTGGTGGTACCTAGAGCAGCGGAGGAGGAAACTGCCTCTGTGGGTGCCCCAGGTATGTGGCTGAGAAGACAGGCCGCAGAAGAGATAGGCTCCTTGGGCTTGTGGGGCTCGGAGCAGCCTGTAGAGGTGCCTTGTGCTACTGAAGAGGAAGCTAGACGTAGGGGTGATACAGGATTCAGGGAAAGGGGACAGGCTGTGTGGGTTGAGACAAGCTCTGGAGGTGACCCGTCATCATGGAGAGCCACACACACTGCAGAGCTGTGTGGTCCTAGTGAGCAGGAGGCAGGTTCTGGGGGTGCTCCAGGCCTGTGGGGTACAGAACAGGCTGTGGATGTACATAGAGCTTTGGAGAAGGAGACAGCCTGTGCTTGTGTCACGGGGCTGTGGGGAACAGGGCAGTCCATGGGGGTGTCCCAGGCTGTGGTGGTACCGGGAGCCATGGAAGGGGAGAGAGGCTGTGGTCGTGTTCCGGGCTGGTGGGAAAGGCGGCAGGCTCTGGGTGTGCCTCTGGCTGAGGCAGTGCCAGGGCTCCTTGGGGAGGAGACACGCAGTGGGAATGCCCTGAGCCTGTGGGAAAGGAGGCAGGCCATGGAGGAGCAAGAGGCTCTGGTGCCTACAGCTTTAGGGGTAGCTGGGCCTGTGGACCAAGAGGCTGGTTATGGGGATGCTTCATGTCTGTGTGGGAGGAGGCAGGCTGTGGGGATATCTGAGACAGTGGGGATACCCAAGGCAGCAGGTGTGCCCAAGCACAGGTGTGCCCCAGCAGGGGTACCTGTAGCTGCAGGTGTGCCCAGGGTTGGAAGGGTGCCTGCTGCTGTGTCGATATCTAGCCCAGTGTGTCAGGAAAGCAGTTCTAGAGATGTCTTGAACCCATGGGAACAGGCTCAGGCTCAGGAGGAGCTGTGGTCTGTGGGAGAGGATAGTGGTTCTGAGGCTTTCCCAGGATCATGGGGAAGGAGACAGGCTGTTGGAGCTTCCATGGCTCCTGAAGTACCTGGGCTTATGGGGGAGACTGGCTCTGGGCATGTTCCGAGATCTTGGGGAAGGAGACAGAGGGCCAGGGTTTCTGGGACCACTGAGGTTCCCACAGCTCCTAGGGTCCCTGGGGTAGAGATTGGCTCTGGGGGTTTCTCAGCCTTGTCAGGAAGGAGAAAAACTGCAGGAGTACCTGTGACTGCAGGGGTATCCACAGCTGGTGGGATGCCCATGGCTCCCAGGGTGCCTAGGCTTGTGTGGGAGGAAACTGTCTCTGGAAGGTTTTCAGGCTTGTTGGGAGAGAGAGAGACAGCGGGGGGACCTGCAGATGCCAAGGGTCTCACAGGAGTGGGGTTTCCCACCTCTGTCAGGATGCCTGGGCCAATGGAGGAAAAGATGGGCTCTGGAGGCATCTCAGACTTGTTGGGAGGCAGACAGACTGCAGGGGTATCCATGGCTGTGGGGCTGCCTGGGCCTGTAGGGGAAGAGACACTCTCTGGGGGTCTCTTGGGCTTGTCGCGAAGAAGACAGAATGCTGGGATGTGTGAGGCTGCTAGAATTTCCATGGCTGTGGGAGTGCCCACAGCTTCTGGGGTCCCTGGGCTTATGCTGGGGGATTCTAGCTCTGTGGACGGCTCAGGCATATGGGGAAGGAGACAGACTACAGAGCTGCCCACTGCATCTTCTGAACCTGTGGAGGGGGAGACGGGCTCTGAAGGTATCTCAGGCCTGGGGAGGATACACAGTGGAGCAGCCCCTGAGGCTGTGAGGGTGCCTCTGCCTCTGGGGGTGCTTGCAGCTGTAGGAGTTCCTGTGGTGGGACGCCTGCCTGCCACAGTGTGGGTGACTGGGTCCACAGGAGAAGCAGCAGATGTGGGTGTCTCAGGTCTGACAGTGGTAAGGAGACAGTCCACTGAGGGAGCGGGGGCTTCATGGGAGGAGACAGGAGGTAGAAGTGACCTGGGACTGGCAGGGAGGAGCCAGGCTGAGGGAGTGTCTTATACCTGTGGGCGTGCAGCCAGACAGTGGAGCTGTCCAGGGTCTGTAGGGGAAGAAACAGCCTATGAAAATGTTCTAGGAGTGTCAGGGACAAGAACAGTGGTGGGGGTGCCTCCAGATTCAAGTAAGGAAACAGGCCTTGGCCATTTCAGAGATCACCCACAGAGTGGGAGGAGACAGGCTGGAGGAGGGTCTGCAGTCAGAGTGAGGGGGAACAATTTCAGAGAGAATTATGTTGGGGACAGATTGAGGGGGATGTTCCAGTAGTATGTACAGGGAATAAGTTGGGGGGAGGTGTCCTGGGGTTCTGTGGGAGGGAACAGGTTGGGGAGAGGTTTGCCCTGGGTTGTTCATGAAGGCACAGGCTGTAGAGGGGGGTCTCAGGATGGGGGACAGAGATACTTTATTGACACGTCTCAGGATATATAGGGTGACAAATTGGTAGGTTTCCTGGAGCAATGGGGAAGGGACAGATTGCAAGGAGAGGGGTGTCCCAGGACTTTATGTAGGGGAACAATTTGGGGGTGGGGGTTCTTGAACTTGTGTGTGTGTGTGTGTGTGTGTGTGTGTGTGTGTGTGTGTGTGTGTGTGTGTGTGTGTGTGTGTGTGTGTGTGTGTGTGTGTGTGTGTGTGTGTGTGTGTGTGTGTGTGTGTGTGTGTGTGTGTGTGTGTGTGTGTGTGTGTGTGTGTGTGTGTGTGTGTGTGTGTGTGTGTGTGTGTGTGTGTGTGTGTGTGTGTGTGTGTGTGTGTGTGTGTGTGTGTGTGTGTGTGGCATCACTTGAAGTATCCTGGAACTGGGAATCACCTAGTTTTTTTCTAGTGGAGAATGGATTGTTAGGTTTTGGGCACACGGAAGCATCCGGAGGCAAAGTACTGACCATATAAAAGTTGCAGATGCCCTGGCCCTAATTCTGCAGACTCTATTCTGCAGCTCCACCCCCAGCCTGTGATGATGTCAAGCCAGTTGGGATTGTCTTGCTCATGTGCCTCCTGCCGTCCACTTTTTGATCATGTCTCTACAGCCTTAGCAATAGGAATCTTGGACTGCTGCCTTTATATTACTACAGATGTATCTGTCTTGAAGTAAATCCAATCAGCAAACCTTGGATTTATTCAGAAGGTTAAATTAGGGATTTTTTTTTAACCTTGAATTTTCCAATTGATTTACTGTAGGATTCTTTGAGAGAACAAATTCCCCAGTGCAGTTAAAACTAGTCAGTTCACAGAAAATCAGCTTAACTCAACAAGTGTTGAGATAAATTGTCCGCTATGCTCAAGGCACTGTGTTGTGGGAAATAGAGTGAGACAAGGCCCTTATCCTTAAGGAAGGTTGTCTAGCCAGGACGGTGAGACACATACCTGTGAAATAGGTAAATAACAATATGAGACAACACAGTGTGTGATAAGCAGCTGAGTGGCAGTGATACTAAAGTGTCTATAAAGAGGCCTTCTGAATAGCAAGAGACAATGGTAAGGGTATAGCCTTTATAGCTTACAAAATATTTTCATATCTATTGCGTGTGTGTAGGGTGGAGGGAAGATGGGGAAAATTGAAGATTGAGAGAGGTCATTCAGCTAGTTAATGACAGATCCTGGTTTAAATATAGGAATTCTGATCCTATCCTTTTGGGTTATGTGATAGAGTGAAACATATGTGTACTACTTATAGACTAGTGGTATAGACTCATTATAGACTGTATGTCCATAAAACTACTCTGCTGGAAAGTGCTAGTTTACCTTAGCAGAGCTCTGTTTTTGGAACAATATCTTACTGGAGATCCTTGAAACTTGATTTGAAACTTAAAGGACTGGCCCGTGGCTCACTTGGGAGAGCGTGGTGCTGACAACACCAAGTCAAGGATTAAGATCCCCTTACCGGTCATCTTTATTAAAAAAAAAGAAACTTGAAATGAAAAGGGCCCAAGGGATTGTCAGTAAATTAGTAAGTGTCCCCGTTTTTCAAAAGTGTGGTTGCTTTAATAAATGGAAGAAACTATCATATACCTGTCCTTAAGCAACCACTCTTAGTATGAGGTTGCTATGGGCTACTACTGGAATATTGTTATATGAGCATGGCATTGTGTTTATTCTTTTCCCTTGTTTGAACACTGTTGGTCTGAAAATAGCTTCGTTTCATTTTAGGAATGGTTTTAGGGAAGACTGTTGCCCGATGACAAGGCTGTCACTATTGTTCTACACTATCTGACATGATGGGACCAGGCCACCCAGCTTCAGCCTGTATTCATCTAGCATCTAGTACCCAGCTAGATGGGAGTAGTGACCCCAGGAAACTTCAGACCCAGGTAGTTTTGTTTTGTTTTTTTCTTCAGATTTTTGTTATAAAACATTTCAAAAATAAAGAAAAGTTGAAAGAAAAGGACAACGAACACTTTGAAATCACCTTCTGGTTTCAACAATGATTAATAAATCATTGTCCTATCTGTTTTTCTAACTACACAACCATCTGTCCCAAATTTTTGCAGACCCATTCCAAAGTAAGTTGCAGACATCATGACACTTCTAAATATTTGAGAATACTTCTTCTAAAAATAAACTCTCCTTCTTAATCATAATACCATTATCGCTTTGAAGAAAATGGTCAAAAAATAATTCCCTAGTATTATCTAATAACCAGTCTTTATTCAACTTTACTCAGTTGTCCCAAAAATGTTTTTCCCCCCAACGTTATATTATGAAAATCTTCAAACATACAGCAAAGTTGAGTTTTACAGTGAACACGTAGATTCCATTAATATTTCACTGGATTTGCTTCTTTGCATATCTGTCCTTTGATCTATTCCTCTAGAGATCTATCCATCAATCCATCTTATTTTTTGACACATTTCAAATCAGTTGCAGACGTGAGTACCGTAACTATTTCTGCAAGTATAGTATACACTGGAATTCGTTCTTTGTTTGCTGTTTTTTTACTTTTGATGTAAACTTTACATCAAAAATGAATGCATTGAAATGTATACATCTTGTCACATTTTCTGAGTTTTGACAAATGCATGTATATGTGTAACCCATACCTCTATCAAGATATAGACAATTTCCATTACCCTAGAAAGTTCTCTTAAGGTACTTCCTAGTCAGTCCCCATCCTTCCCTCTAGAGGCAGCCACTATTCTGATTTTTTTCACCATAGACTAGTTTTGCCTGTTTTAGAACATCACATAAATGGGATCATATAGAATGTACTCTTTTGTGTAAGTCTTCTCTGATTAGGTGTAAAGGTTTTAAGATTCATCCATGTTGTTGCATGTATCAGTAATTTGTTCCTTCTTAATCCTCTTTACTAATTCCATAGTATGAGTATACCACAGTTTGCTTATCCATTCTCTAATTGATGGACACCTGGGCTGTTTCCAGGTTGGGGTTATTATAAATAAAGCTGCTATGAATGTTCTTGTACAGATCTTTTTATGAGTATGTTCTCATTTGTCTTGGGTAAATACCCAAGAGTGAAATTTCTGGGTAATGGGGTAGGTGTATGTTTAGTTTTATAACAAACCGTTGGACCTTTTTACAAAGTGGTGGTACCATTTTACATTCCTCCTGACAGTGTATGAGAGCTCCAGTTGCTCCACATCTTTGTCAACACTTGGTGTTGTCTTTATTTATTTATTTTTGGTGGCTGGCAGGTACAGGGATATGAACCCTTGACCTTGGTGTACCAGTTGAGCTAACCGGCCAGCCCCTTGATATTGTCTTTTTTAATTTTAGCCATTCTGGTGGGTGTATAGTAATATCTCATTGTGATTTACAAAGAAAAATTTTAAAAAAAATGTTTTTGACAATTTCAGACTGACAGAAAAATTCTAAAGATAGTACACAGAATTCCTAGATACTTGTCCCAGATTTTCCAAAGGTAAACATTTAACTACATGTCCCCCTTTGTTTCTTTCTCCTCACACATGCATATATTATTTTCTAAACTGTTTAGAGTAAGTTGTATACAGACTACCCTTTTATCCCCCAGTGCAGTACTTGTGTATTTCCTAAAAACAAGGAGTTCTCTTATATCATCATAGTATGATTATAAAAATCAGGAAATTAACATTAAAATACTATCATGTAATCTACAGACCTTACTGAAATTTTGTTAGGTGTCCCAATAATGTGTCCTTTATAGCAAAAGACAATCCAAGATCATAAGTTGTATTCAATTGTCATGTCTCTTTAGTTTCCTATAATCTGAATGATTTCTGAGTCTGTTTTTTATTTTGTGATATTTTTGAAGAATGCAGGCTAGTTATCAGAGGATTTTCTGTCAGTGTGGGTTTGTCTTATGTCTTCTCATAATTACATTCAGGTTATGCGCTTTTGGCAGGAAAACCCCTGAGGTGATGCCGAGTACTTCTGAGGGCATAATATCAGCAGGTATACTGCTGTCAATTTAGTCCTGTCACTGACAGTATTTTTGCTTAAGGTGGTATCTGCCAGGTTTTTCCATTGTGAATGTACTCTTTTACCCTTTGTAATTAAAAGTATCTGTCTTTGAGATGATATCTTTTTTTTTTTTTTTCCCTTTTTGTCTTTTTTCGTGTCCGGCAACGGATCGCAACCCTCAGTGTCGCGCCCGTACCGGACCGGGACCGGCAACGGGATCGCAACCCTCAGTGCTGCACCCGCACCTCGCTCAGCCAGTGAGCGGGAACCGGTCTGTATGTGGGATCCGAACCCTCGGCGGGAGCGCCGCCGCACTCCGAAGTGGCGCCACCGGGCCGGCCCCGAGATGATATCTTTTTACTCCTCAAACTTTCACCTACTAGTTTTAGCATTCATTGATGATTCTTACCTGAATTAATTTTATCTTATGATAGCTGGCAAATGGTGATTTCTAATTTCACCCTTCTACATTTATTAATTGGCTTTTCTGTGAGAAAGAACTTTCCCTTCTCTTCCTATTTATTTAGAGTCAGTGCAGACTCTTAGATTTTTACTTTATTTAGTAGGTTATAATACTTTATAATCATTATTTATTTTGATGTGCCAAGATTTATTTTGATGTTTAAATGGTCTCTGACTTGACCAGTAAGAGCCACTTCAAGCTGGCCCAAGTGTCCCTTTAACATGGTTCCATCAATCTTTGACCAGTTTATGGTATAAAAGGTACTCCGGGCTCAGCTTGTTTTTTTCCTGTTCCAGCCATTGGAATCAGCCATTTATCCATGAAGCCTTCAGTAGAGAATGGAACTTAGAAATGAATATCTGGGAATAGATAATACTTATTGATACTGGAGTGTCATTGTTTCTAGGCCCTCTCAGAGGGCAGAACTGGAAAACAGCGTATACTCTTGTGTGCATATACACATGCATACACACGTTCTTACTACATTCACAGACATCTATATTTCTCTCTCCCTGCTTCTCTCCATCTCTGTCTCCTTTCTGTTTATTTCTTTTCTTTCTTGCCTCTCTTTCTTTCTGTATATCTGTCTGTCTTCCTGTCGTTCGGTATTAAAATCCATGAGTTCACACAGATATCTCCAATTCCAAACTAACCCTCCATATTTGTAACTCCCTTGTCCAGCAGTGCAGAACCTGGCTCCCAATATCCACAGTGTATTTGCTTATTTGCTCAATCCTGGAATGTACAAAATGTAGCTTCAGAATCATAATCCGTGCCTCTGCAAGAACAGAAGCCTACAAAGTTTAGTATTTGTTTAGAATATTTTTGTCTTTAGCCTGTCCTTTTTTTTTTTTTTTTTTTTCCTTTTTGTCTTTTTTCATGACCGGCAACGGATCGCAACCCTCAGTGTCGCGCCTGTACTGGCCCGGGACCGGCAACGGGATTGTAACCCTTGGTGTTGCTCCCTGCACCTCGCTCAGCCAGTGAGCGGGAACCGGTCTGTATGTGGGATCCGAACCCTCGGCGGGAGCGCCGTCGCGCTTCCCAAGCGGCGCACTGTAGCAGTGCGCCACCGGGCCAGCCCAGTCTTTAGCCTGTCTTTAGTCCAAATGCAGTATTCAAAAGTTACATGGGTTATTTTTTTTCACCTTCACTTTTTAGTGTGGTTATATTATTCATTTGAGAAATTCAGTTTGGTTCATTGGTTTCTTTAAGTATTCATTTTCAGGTTTTTCCTTTATCCTTATGGATTTTATTTATTTTCTTCCTTCTTTTCCCTCTCTTTATTCATTCATTTCTTTCTTCCTTCTTTCCCTTCTTCCTGTCTCTCATGTATATATGAAACATTAACATGTTTCCAAATATACATACACAAAAATGCAATTCGGAGGTATATTTGGGGAAGTGTTATGTGCTAACCCATTCCCTCTATCCTTTCCACCCAATTCCCAACTATGCCCTGTAGATAACTAATCTCATTAGTCTCTGATTTTTCTTGTCTCTTTCTTTTTGCACAAATGATCAGATGTGTATATATTTTCTCACTACCCTTTCAACATGGGAGTATTCTGAGATTGTCTGTATACTTAGTTTACTAATGAGTCTTGTACCTTCAGATGTTCTCTTGTTACACTTTAGCGTTGTCTTCTTTCAATTTGAAGAACTCCCTTTAGCATTTCTTGTAATGCAGGTCTAGGATTGATGAATTCCCTTAGCATTTGTTTGTCTGGGAATTACTTTATTTCTTCTTCATATTTGAGGGTTAGTTTTGCTGGGTACAGAATTCTTGGATGACAGTCTTCTTCCCTCAGCATTTTGAATATATCATCCCACTCTCTCCTGGTCTGTAGGGTTTCTACTCAGAAATCCACTGAAAGCCATATTGGGGCTCCATTGAATGTTATGTGTTTCTTTTCTGTTGCTGCTTTCAGTATTCTTTGTCTTTGGTTTTTGATAATTTGATTACAGTGTGAATTGGGGTGTTCCTGTTTGCTTTGAATTTGATTGTTGACCTCTGTGCTTCTTATACCTGAATGCTGTCATCTTTCTACATGCTTGGGAAATTTTCAGCCATTATTTCCTTAAATACAATTTCTTTTCCTTTCTTTTTTTAAAAAAATCTTTGAAGATGTTGGTAACTTAAATATAAATTCTGGGTCTCCCTTTCTTGTCTCCTTTGGGTATGCCAATTATGTGATTATTTCGCTTGAAGGAGTCTCATCATTGTTGCAGTTCTGTTTCATCTTTTCTCATTCTTTTTCCTTTTTTGCTTCTCTGATTTGATAATATTATGTGTTCTGTCTTCGAGCTCCTTGATTCTTTCCTTTGTTTGATTAAGTCTTCTGTAGGAGGTTTCTATTGAGTTTTTCAATTCCGATAACATGGTCTTTATTTCTAGAATGTCTATTTTTTTAAAACATTGATTCTATTTCTTTGTCAGGTTTCTTGTTCTGCTCCTGGATTGTCTTCCAAATATCATTTAATTTTTTATTTGTGTTTTCTTATGACTCCCTGAACATCTTTAAGAGAATTATTCTGAATTCTCTGTTAGACATTTCTTTTTTTTTTTTCCTTTTTGTCTTTTTTCATGTCCGGCAACGGATCGCAACCCTCAGTGTCGCGCCCGTACCGGACTGGGACCGGCAACGGGATCGCAACCCTCGGTGTTGCTCCCACACCTCGCTCAGCCAGTGAGCAGGAACTGGTCTGTATGTGGGATCCGAACCCTCGGCGGGAGCGCCACCGTGCTCCTAAGCGGCGCACTGTAGCAGTGCGCCACCAGGCCGGCCCACTGTTAGACATTTCTTAAATCTGCTGTTCTTCTGGATCAATTGCTGGTGCTTTGTTAGTTTCCTTTGGTGGTGTCATATTTCTCTGTTCTTTCTTGATCTTTGTGTTTTTATGTTGCTGCCTGAGCATTTGAAGAGATGACTACCTCTTTCAGGCTGTACAGGTGTTCTTTGATGGTGTTAGACCTTTCCTGCTCAATGTCAGAACTGTGTCTCTGGTCTGTGGTTTTTGTCTGTTCTATGGTGGATTAATAGCAATATCTGCCACTTAAAAACTGAACTGGAAGTAATTTGCTCTCCTATGGCTAATTCCTGGATTGGGGGAAACTTCTTGTGGGGACTAGAATTTGAACTCTGTGCCTGAGCTAAATTACTGCCTACTTTCTCAGACTGGGAAAAACTTTCTGTGCAGAATGGATTTTAAATGTTTTCTGTTTAGTCACTTTTGGGTTATGTGGGGTCACCACGAATGCAACTGGGCTGTGTGGAAATTCTGGGCTGGACTGTCTTTCCTGCAAACTGCCCTCAACAGTTCTATCACACTCACTGGGCTCCATGTGTGGCACTCATGCCAGTTGGAAGGCAGATCAGCTGCCTGTGCTGCTCCTTGATGTACCCATGGTGGATCAGCCCCAACCCCCACCCCTGCCCCGGCACTGCAGACATTTCCTTGTGGAGCAGGTCTTGCATGAGTCCCCAATGAAGACTCACTGACCTCTGGGTGAATCCTTTCTCCCACTGGCTGTGGCCCCTCCCTCCTACGTGGGCGCAGGGGAAGCTTGCAAGTAATGGGATGGTGCACTCAAGTGCGTTTTGTTTGTTTGTTTGTTTTTTGCCAGCAGTCACAGCACCCTTCTCTCCTGCAGGCTCCAAGTAGCTTCATGCAAAGGGTGCTACTGTGTTTTTGCTGTCTTCAGGTAGCTGCTCCATGTGCTGATAGTTGCTCTGTGAGCAGCTGGGGCTGGCACTGATTGGGGTAATTCCTTTTCCCGCTTGCCATGGCTTTCCATGCCTTCATGGACTCAGTAGGTCTCCTTCCTCTTCCCGCACATTCCAGTGATTAGAGGGTGGCAATTTTTGTGTTTTAATAGTTGTAAATTGATCTGTTGGTGTTGGGGGAGCTAGGCCAAGATCTTCTATTCCGCCATCGTGGTGATGTCACTGTACATTCTATTTTCTCATGTCCTCTTTTTTCTTCCATGAAGAGTAGTATCAGATACACTTTTTGTACTTTGCTATTTTTGCTGAATACTGTGTTTAGAGAGTTGTCATAGGGATGACAACTTATTCTTTTTTTACGTCTTCATAACACTCCATTGTGTGGATGTACCACAGTTTGCTCAGCCACTCTCCTACATAGGCATTTAGGTTGATTCCAGTAATTTGCAATTACAAACAATTCAGCAATGGGTAACCCTGTGCATGTGTATTGTTGAGGGTGTATCTGTTGGGTAAAGATTCCTAGAAGTGAGAGTGCTAGGTCAAGATGTAAATGCATATGTGATTTTGTTAGATATTCCCCAAATTCCATTAGAGTTGTGCTAATTTGCCTTCCTACCAGCACTCTGTGATGGTGCCTGTTTTCCCACAGCCTCACCAACAGCAGTATTGTGACACCTTTTAATTTTTGCTAATCCATTAAGTGAGAAATGTTATTTCAGTATATTTTCAATTTGTGTTTTTATGAGATTGAACATCTTTTAATATGTTTAGGGGCCATGTTTATATCTTTTTTTGTAAATTGTCTGGTCATGTGTTTTTCCCATTTTCTGTTGTTTTAATCTTTTTTTCACCTCAGTTTTTAAGATTTCTTTATATATATAGGAGCTCTTTCTATTTGCAAATATTTTTTTTCCTGTTTTTCATTCTTTTTTTGACTTTGTTTATGGTGTTTTTGCCAGGAAGAATTAAAAACATTTTCTAAAATTTTAGTGTGGTCAAACATTTCACTCTTTTATCGCATATTGGATTTTGAGTCACATATAGTTAGAAAGCCTTTTCTTATACCCAGATTAAAGTGGAATTCACCTATATTTTTTTTCTAGTGTTTATATTAAATCCCTGAGGTATTTTAGGTTATTTTTTATTTGGGGGGGAGAGATTTCCTACAATTAAGGCTATAAGTTTCATCAAGTACTGTTCATCAGTCTGTGTACCTTTCCGATGGTAACTCTTTTTTTCTTTCCAGTGAGGTTTTTTTTAAAACACATTTCTTTTTCCAAAATATGTTCCTGAAGTTTTATCATAATGAGTTATTTAAAATTGACTCTGCATGTGATTATATAAATACAATGACTGTAAGATTTGGGTGGCCATCTCCAGGATAAAGGCATCACAGGACTGGGTTCTTTGAATTTGTAAGCATTTACCTGTCTTTGACAGGTCCATTCAGGAAGCTTCAAGGAGGATACATATTTAAAGCCATAACATTATTTGTTTCCTTTGACATAATAATTTCGAGATTATTTATCCTAAGAAAATAATTTAAAAACAGAAAAAAACTAAATGCATGGAGATATTAATTGAAGTAATATTTCTACTAGTGGAAAAACTGGAACAATCTAATGTTTAATAATAAGGTTATTGTTAGGTTAGATATGAAAAAGCCATTCATTGGATTTTGTAAATGCAACTGTGAAAAATAATAAAAACTGAAGAAATATGGAAACGTGCTTATGTTTAAGTGCAAAACAAAATGAAACTTGTATCTGTTATGAGGAAAACTGACAAAAGCGGACTGTTTAGAGCAAGATGTGCTTAGGTACAGGATAAAAGATGTATCCAACCACTGTATGAAAAATCTTGGGAAGACCTGAAAAAATATTGTCAAATGGCTTAGGTCTGTTGTGGCTGTGTAAACATCTGTGGAGCAATTTTTAGGAAAGCTCTAATGGGTTATATTGATCACTTGCTGGAGCCTGACATTTTGAAACGGGATGGAAGTCCATAACTGAGGAGTTGAAGAACTTACTGGTTGCTGTTTGAAGCTTTCTGGGTTGACTTTCAGAGGAGGATCCAAGTATGATATTAGTAAACAGAAGGATAATACTGTGGGACTGGGTGACAGTAGGATAGAACCAGGTATATGTGATGAACTCAAGGGTGAATGAGAGTGACTGATTCCATCAGTACAACAGAAAAATACCTCGCAGCACTAATAATTTTGTGGGTGAAATTTTAGAAACTTGGTTATAGACATATGCCAGCTATGCAGTGTGTCATTTTTCTAATGTGTGCTTGCTTTTATTTACTTTTTAAAGAACCAGCTGCAGTTTAATAGGAATGTTCCTACACATTCAAGCAACTTGGCAATCCGATATTCTTGCCCACATGGAATTAGAATTGAAAAACTGAAGCACTCATACAATGAATCATACCATTGTAAAGATTCAGATTTTAGAGTCGGTCCTGACCTAAGCAGTTCTGTTTCATTTTCTGTCATATCAGAAGAGAGACTTAGCTATGCTGTCCACCTAGCCAAGAGAGATGTGAAACGAAGACAATTTGAAGACCACATAAAAGAACATCATCTCAGAAGTGAGCCCCGAAGCACTCAGAACTATGGACATACTAAGCATAAAACTTCTGACCATAGGGTGGAAAGGAGGGAATCAGAGAGTCAAGAAGTCTGTCAGTGCAGCCACCATCCATCCAAAGTAGACATTTCCAGCTCTGGTGCCAAGGTATACCTGTACACATCTCATCCGGGACAGTCAGATCTTACTGTGCCAAATTCATCACCCACCCGTGATTCAGGACTTCAGCCACGGCCCAGGATAGGTAACCGCAAAAACTTATGTGAACCTAAAAGCCTGCTGGAAGTTCAGCGACTTCAGAAAGAATTGAGCAGTTGTATCCACAAAATTGAAGAGGTAACTAAAAAAGGTGAGAAAAATTAGATTCTTCATTTTGATGAGATACCATGAATGCAGGGTGGTTCAGATGCATTCTTTGAGGACCACCATCCCTATCATCTCTCCTACCACATTCCCTCCTATGGATTGGTTCACTACAGTGTGAGCACTCATGACAAGAGAGTTGGGCTTATGGTTTGACCAGAGTTGTCTTTCTCTGAAGAGTAAGCCCTGCCCTAGCCTCTCTTTCCAGCAGAGGCATGTGAAAGAGCTCCTTCACTGTGGGCTGCACTCTGTATGTGTACTGACTGAGGGCCCAACCTAGGAGTTGATGTGCCTGCTGTCTGAACCTTACATCTTCTGGCACCTGAGTGCGAATTATTCTATGTTTTCCTTCCTTATTCTGAAGTCCTTCTGGCAAAATTATTTTTACTTTGCTCAAACAAAGAACATAGTATATGTATATTTTAGATTAAATTAGTTGTAACTTTGGTTGTGTTTAGATGAATACACATCTGTGACAAGGGAAATTGTGAATATATGTGCAAAATGTCTGACCTCAGGGTAGAAAGGAAGGAGTATAATCATATACTGTTTTCTACAATTCTTCAGTGTTCTTGGGGTCCTTGCATTTCCCTGGGGAATAGAGGATTGCTTCCTGTGGAGGATTTGGGGTTACTATAGCTAACAAGTAGGGGATCAAGCTCATCTTTCAGACTGTAATACACAGAGTTGAGCATCAAAAGAAACTGTTGTGCTAGGATGGTATGTAGTCTGGCATTGTCTTTTGCATTTTAAATTTAATATATGCATATGTACATATATGCATGTTACATAAAGAATTCAAGGTACCTTAAAAAAATGCTGGTGATGGAGCAAGATAAAACAAAAATAGTAAATGAGGATATTATGGCATAGGAAAAAAGGAAAGGACAAAGAAGATTTACTAGGGATGGGTTATTAATTTATTTCTGAGCTTCCTAGAAGCCAGCTAAAGAGGGAACTGTGATCATTTGCAAAATTTACAAAGTCTTAAAACGGAAAAAACAATTGTGGAAGGAAAACAATGTTCCACCTACTGAGGCCAGATGGAAATTTCTCCTGTGAGTCTTCTTAAAGAGTATGTTGTGTAATCATGAACAATTCAAATACATTCTGACATAAAAATAACAGAAATGTTGTGGCTCGTTCCTCATAAACTTCCTCAATGTCAGTCTGTGGCATGACCTCACCATATACTTTGGGGAGAAACCATGTTACCAGGGGGACGAAGCCACGAGGCCCACTGCTCTAGTGATCTGGTATAATGCAGGAGGACCTTTAGAGCAGAGCTTTTCAACTCTTGTGGGAAAGACTGGGTTGTTTTATTTATTTACATTCTCAGTTGGTCACAAGTCAATACTTTGTAAACTATAATAAAAATGTTATTACAATGTGAAATTGCTATAAAACTGTGTAAATCCACACTTTCAATTTCTGCAGTTACCTTATGGTGGATTAATAATGATTTGTGATGGCTCTTAGCTGCACACCACCCTTTCAGTAGCCCTGAAGTACCCATTTGTGCTTCCCAAGTGCTGCTCTGTAAAATGGTTGTATCAGAATCATCTGCAGTATGTGATCCGGATTTTCTCCCTACTGTGCAGCCCAAACAAAAGATAGAAATAATTTGGTTTCTGTACTCCTATGAGACCGCATCTGTATGTACAACTTCTGACTTCAAATTTTTGCTGTCTTCAAAATTAACTTCTTAATCAGTAAATATTAAAAATTTGAGCTTATAAAATACTCTTGTACTAATAAAATATTTTTTTATCTGACTTGCATATTGAAGTTTTGTGTTAGAATTTGTTTGTATAAACATTTGAAAACCACAGACTGAAAGGAATCCCTCAGGCAATGTTCCAGAAACAGTTTCTTTAAACTAATCTTGAAAATATGCAGCAACAGTGTGTACGAGGGTTGGCTTCCTGACAAATTGATGAAGACTTTTGACGTTCCAATAATTTTAGCACTTGCTATTAGAGGAGGGATTTCTCTTTGGGGTTCAAGATAAGAAAGTATGAAAATAATCTTGCTAAACATAAAAATAGGCCAATATAGAGTTTTTGAAAAATTAGAAAGCATAACAGATTTTGGCTTAATATAGAGAATTTTAAAATAGTAAGAGATGCTGCACAGTGAAATAGCTGTCCAGTGGGATTTGGTTCAGGGAATTCTGGCATGAAAGGGAGCTTGGTCAAGTTAATGTCTTCATGTCCTTTTCATCTCTGCGTCAGTACACAGGCCCTTTTCTAGTTTCTTGGTTGATGAAAAATGAAATTGTCTTATGCTTGCTTAATTTTTTCTTAATAAAATTGAAGATCTCTAGTTTTATTATCTCTTTAAATAGTTGAAGTTTTTTATAAGTTTTTATGTATGGTTTGTAATCCACTTTTGGGGAAAAAAATATTTTCAGATAGTCTAGAAGAAGCTTTGGATCCAGATGAAGAACGGCGAGTCCGTATCAGGAGACAGGAGCAAGGTGTTCGTTGTGCCCGAATGTTCTACGTTCTCCAGCAGCAGGTCTGGAAAGCCCAGGGGGAAGGGGGGCAGTCACCCTTGTATATTGCTTTTTTTGATAATTTCAGTTTTCCTTTTGTCTCTTAAAGATTAGCATCAAAGTGTCCTACGTGAATTCTAATGGATTTGTGAGGCTAAATTTCCTGAACACATGGTCAAATAATAATTCTTGACATCTGCCTTTATGAGTGTGTGTATATTTTGTGTGTGTAGCTAAACTCTTTAAAGAGTGGTTCTTGACTCTTTGAAGTCATAGATTCTTGAGAATCTACTAAAAGTCATTTCTTTCCCCTGAAAAAATCCTTATACATTATACAGCATGTATTTTCACATATGATGTCAGGTGGGTGTTACCCTAAAACCCCTGGTCCCCAAGTAAGAGCTAGTCTTAGAGGAAAGGGGCCTTGTTATTTTCCCCTCTGTCTCATGTTTATAATGTCCTAGTAAATAATTTGATTATTCTCTTAAAAGATAAAGAATGACGACTGTGTTCAGTGTCTTTCAGGACACATTTAATGGCTGATAAATAGGCGTTTACATTCTTTATGTTGCTGTGGATTTTTAAAAAATGTTTTAACTTTAATGCTTTATACATTGAAAAGCCTTTAACTCATTTCTGGTCACTGAAGTCACATGTTGGCCTTATTGCTTGAACCAAAAACTGTAAATTTTCATTTAAAAGAAAATGCCTGAGTTAAATTTTGTTCTGTATTCTTTTTGGGCTCTATTTCAGTCCTTATTCTACACTGCTGCTATAGAAATTGTTCCAAAACATGAATCTACCATGTCAGACCTCTGCTGAAAAGACTTCAGTGGCTCTCTGTAACTTAGAAAATGAAAGCCAAATTCTTTAGCCTGGCACTTAAGACTTCATGATCTGGCCCCCCTGCCTTTCCAAAGTCACCTCCACCTTCGCTCCTTCATGTTAAATTCCTATTACATTGGGGACCAAGGGGTGGAAGGTGAACACTATCTTGAACTGGAAACCAATAACTATTTTTTGAGTGCATGAATGAAGAGCCTTTTCTCATTTTCGAGTGACTTGAATTAATATGGTTATATTTGGTCAAGACAAGATGTATCCTTTTCTACAAAAAAGATCAGTGGAAAGGTACGAAGTTTCCATTTCTCCCCTTTTACAAAACAGGTAAAAGAAATCCAGGAAGAATTGGATAAATTGAGTCCACATAAAATTAAACACACTAAAAAGGTATGGTGCAATTAAATTATGATTAATACTTATTTATAAACTGCATTTTCCAGTGTTTTGTTAGTTTTGTGTGAGTTCTCTGCACTAATACTTTCAGTGCTTGTAGGAACCTGTTAGTAAGTGAGTGAGCACCTTAAATGCTCTGAATGTGGGGTTGCCTTACAAGGAACAGGTTCTGAAAACAGATTTTTGTTGTTGCTGCTGATATAAGAAACAGAATGGGAAGGAAAAGACTGTTTGTCATTAGAAAACTTTGTACAATTCCCTTTACTATGAAAAAGTTTTCACAGTAGGAAGCACTTTATGTAGAAATAAAATAGATGGTGAGTATAAATATTCTTAAAGTTTGGGTTAATGTTAGGAAATTCTGGATATTGAAATAACTTCTCACGTCTTGTTTCTTGCCAGTCATGGGCAATGTCTAGGCTGGCAGCTGCCCATCGAGGAGCCATTCGGGCCTTACAGATGTTTGTCACTCAGTTTACTGACCGAGGGGAGCACCCAGTTCCTGCTCGGTGTAGGGAACTGGGCAGTCTTATTCGCCAGCTTTCACTTTGTTCTGCCAAGCTGGATGCCGATCCTTCTGTCCCTGAAGTGGTTATAGATATCCTGCAACAAATTGAGGTATGAAATTGACTCCAATTTTTGTTAAAAGTGTATTGTTTGTAAGCAGAGAAGTAATACTGTCACCTAGTTTCGTTAGGATTTATGGAGAATACAAGCCAAAGCTGCTACCTAGTAAATTAAAGCTTTGCAGAGGGCAGAAGGAGTACTTCATTTTAATTTTGTTGTTTTTACAGTCTAGTCTATATTATTGTATTTTACTTCTTTGAGAATTGGTGACTTGAGTGTAAAACATATAACGGCTTAAGCCAGTTGCATTAATTAAACAGAATGTTCTATTTCCTAGCCTTGTCATTTAATAAAGAATTTATTAGCATAGAAAAGGAAAAAAGTAGGGGCCGGCCCGGTGGCGCACTGGATAAGTGCGCTGCTTGGGAAGCGCGGCGGCGCTCCCGCCTGAGGGTTCGGATCCCACATACAGACTGGTTCCCGCTCACTGGCTGAGCGAGGTGCGGGAGCGACCCCGAGGGTTGCAATCCCGTTGCCGGTCCCCGGTCCGGTACGGGGGCAACACTGAGGGTTGCGATCCGTTGCCGGACACGGAAAAAGACAAAAGACAAAAAAAAAAAAAAAGAAAAGGAAAAAAGTAAAGCAGATTAGTGTTTGGATTAGAATTTCAGTGTTTAATCTAGATGGATTTTAGAAAAGAAGGAGCATTTTTAAAGATATATGGAAGAAGAGCCTCAAATCTTGTGATACAACTAGAGACTTCTGGAAATCACAGCTGGCATGTACTACTCAGGAGTGGATAGTGATCTTAGTTCTCACTGGTGACAAAGGCAACCATACTAATGTACCCTTGATTTTATAGTTTTCTGAGTTTGCCAGTGCTCCCACATAATTGTGATTGGTTATATTACTACTATTTAATAGATTAAGATTTAAAAAAAAAAAGCAAAGGTTAGAGAGATGACACAATTATTTCTCTTTTGAACTGGAAATCAAATTCCTATTCTTTGACTCCCATGCCAGTGTTATTTATGCTATGCCATACATATTCATCCACAAATGCCTTTATGTTAGTGTGGCATAGTAAGCTGTTAGCTGTAGAGCAAAGGTGTTGTAGTGAGGAGAATTCTGGACTAAGTGACATGTCAGTTCTACCATTCATTAACCCTTGGTGGTCTTTAAGGCCCCTTCTACCTTTACAGTTTCATTATCCAGCAAGTATGTTTGTGATTCGTGTTAGGAATGTTATTATTTTTTTTTTTTTTAATTTTTACTTTAATTTTAATTTTATTTTATTAACATTTTTTACATTCTAGGATGTTGTTGCAGAGCAGTTGGGAGGGAGTGGGAGAGGGGAAAGGGGAAGGAAATGTGATGGAAGAAGGAGGAAGAAGGAGGGGTAGGATTCAGGGCTGTGGCACCCCCCTCATTCCCACAGGGGAGACTGGGGGGCTTCCAGTGGTGGCTGGCTCATTGCTAGGCTGGGTGCAGATGTCAGGGGCATGTGGCAGAAACCCTTCCCCTCCAGTACCCCAGCTGGAAAACCCGGGGCCCTTCTTGCTGCTGTTTGGTGGTCATCACTGGGCTGGCTGTAGGTGTCGGGGGAGTGTGACCAAGGCCCTTGGCCCCCCATCATCCCAGCTTGGGAGAGCCTCGGGGATGTCAGGAAAGTCATTGTCAAATGCAGGACCTTAGAACTTTAGGCAGCATATCAAATCATGTGATGCTTTTAAAATTTATCTTTAAGAAACATTTTTTTTTTTTTTTGTCTTTTGTCTTTTTTCCATGTCCGGCAACGGATCGCAACCCTCAGTGTTGCCCCCGTACCGGACCGGGGACTGGCAACGGGATTGCAAGCCTCGGTGTTGCTCCTGCGCCTCGCTCAGCCAGCGAGCGGGACGAGAACCGGTCTGTATGTGGGATCCGAACCCTCGGGCGGGAGCGCCGCCGCGCTTCCCAAGCGGCACACTATCCAGTGCGCCACCGGGCCGGCCCCTTTAAGAAACATTTAATGGCCATAGTGATTTCATTTAGAGGACGTATCTTCATAATCCTAGGAAGGATCTCAGAGTATCTATCCCTCTCCTAAATTTTGGTCAAGACTACCTTTAACATAATCTTTCTTAAAAATAATGTTTATCTCCTTTATTTTTGAAAATATCCAGTAGTGCTAGAAATTTATTATCTTTCTTTTTGATGTACTATACCATTTCACAGCTTATTATCTTCTTATTACCATATCTAAACTGAACTAAATCTCCTTGGCTGTGCTCAGTTGTCCTTAATTTCTACTGACCAGGTGAAGACTAGGCCCTCACTGCCCAGTAATGAGTGGGTGGGTATGCCTTATTAGAGGATATGGCTTTTTTAGAAAGTGGGGGACACAGATCTCCTACCATTACTGTAGGAGACAAGTGATCAAAGCCACTGGACCTGCGGAGTTTTCTTTTAGTTTATGAAAATGTATGTTAAGTATAGTATGTGCGTCTACTTAAAATACTACTTGAATTTATAAGGTTTTTGTTGATAATTAAAGTGCTTTTAAAGCATATAGGATTATAGTCTGCAGATAGTAGTTAATTTCTAAAATGATGATTCTTAATTTTAGGATTTGGATGCCTTTAAAAGTAGTCATAGTTATTATCTCTTTGCTACTGGTTTTATTGAGCTGAACATGTAAAAGAACATATAGAAATTATTTTTATTAATTAGTGAGATGTCCTGAATAATAAAGTTTTAAAATTAAGTTAAACAACATTTTGTTAACCTTTAGAGATAGCCATTTAATAACACATTTCTCTGGAGTCCTTATTTTCAGTTTTGTGATTAAAAGTCATACTTTTGTGAGATAACCTAAGAGAATAATTGACCGTTTCATGGCAGGCTTTGGAATGTCTCCTAGAAAAGAAACTGTCACCAAAAAAGGTGAAGAAATGTTTCAGTGAAATTCAGAGCAGATTTCCTATTGGTAGTCAAAGGACCTTAGAGAGACGGCCAAGTACGTCGCCAAAGAATGAGAGGAGACCCTTCGTAGCAAAGGAGACATTTCCACAGGAAACAGGTCGATCTTCAGTGGTGAAGAAACTTCTTGCTGGTATGTGTGTGTCTTAAAGTGTGTATTGTGAGACATTTTATTCTTTGAGATTATCTGGGCTGTAATAGTAACTGCACTGAGGGGAAAGTCATGATTTACAACCTAGTCCATGACAGATGCACTTAAACTAGGATTAGTAAGTAGCAACCAGCGTGCTTCCTGAGGCTGCAGATGGGAGTATTCTTCCAGAGGAGGGTGAAGAAAGTAAAATTTCCTTTTCCTGTGTCATAGCAGGACACTACCAAAGTAAACTATAGAGCTGGAAGTTCAAACCCAACTTTTTTTTTTTTAGTTCGCTTATTATATTTTAGTGATAGATATACACACACATACATATTTGCATTTGTCATATATGTATTTTTTCACATAGGTAATAAATAAATTCTTGTTATTCCAGGAAGTGGAATTGTTGAGTTATATGGTATATGCATTTAAACATACTGCCAACTTGCTCCTTAAAAGTGGGCATACAATTATGTTTGACTAGCAGTGACATCAGTATATATTTCCCATATCCTAGCCAAGTACTTTATGTAATAAAATTAAAAAACTTTTCCAGTCTCTCAGTGGAAAATAGTATATTGTTGTTTTATATTACATTTCATTGATTCCTTGCGAGGGTTATCATTTCTTTCATGTGTTCCTTAGCCACATTTGTTTTCCTCTTCTGTGATTTGCCTGTTCATATCCTTTATCCATCTTCCTGCTGGGTTGTAGGCCTTTTGCTTATAGATGTAAAGAAGTTCTCTATGCATTCTAGTTTTTAATCCTTTTTCAGATTACATATATTGCAAATATTTCCTCCTACTTAGTCATTTATCTTTGAAATTTGTTCATGATGTCTGTCTGATACAGAAAATTTTAATTTCATAGGCAAGTTCATAAATCTTCCTTACATATTTTAATATTTGATAAGGCGGCTCTCTTCTCTTTATTATTCTTTTCCAAAATTTTGCTGATGGTCATTACTTATCTTCCTGAGGAATTTAGAATGAGCTTTCAAGTTCCATGAAAAATGCTATTGGAGGGGCCGGCCCGGTGGCGCACTGCTATAGTGCGCCGCTTGAGAGCATGGCGGCGCTCCCGCCGAGGGTTTGGATCCCACGTACAGACCGGCTGCTCACTGGCTGAGCGAGGGGCGGGTGCAACACCGAGGGTTGTGATTCCGTTGCCGGTCCCGGTCCGGTACGGGCGCGACACTGAGGGTTGCGATCCGTTGCCGGTCACGAAAAAAGATAAAAAAAAAAAAAAAAAAGAAAAATGCTATTGGGATTTTGATTCGTATTACATTGAGTTTACAGATTAATTGGAGAAATGACATCTTTACAATATGGGTACTTTCCATCCACTTATTCATGCCCTTTTTTCATTCTTTCAGTCGAATTTTATAATTTTCTGCGTACAGGTTTTATAAATTTCTTGTTAGGTTTATTTCTAGTTTATATTGCTATTGCAAGTGGGATCTTCTTTTTCATTACATTATGAAATGGGCTATTGCTGCTTAAAGTTAAGCTGATGAATTTGTACAGTGCTTTTATATTGGCACACTGTGCTGAAATCCCTTATTTGCTATGATATATTTTGTTAGTTCTGAAGTACACATTTGAACATTTCTGACAATGGGGTGCATTCTCAATTGATGATATCTTACAAATGATTGTTAACATTTAAAAATTTTAAACATTTTGAACAGCACTTTAAAATTTCTATTGATGTGTAAAGTAATGATGTGTCTTACTACTGATGTTTTAGACTTGATGAAATATGGAATTTTGTTAGTTAATTCTTTTGTAGTTTTCCAGATAGATGAGATCATGTATAAATTAGTATGGACAAATCCAATAAACTAGTTTTCCTTTTTGTCTTTTTTACTGACCGGTAACGGGATCGCAACCCTCTGTGTCGCGCCCGTACCGGGGACCGGCAACGGGATCACAACCCTCGATGTTGCATCCGCACCGTGCTCAGCCAGTGAGCGGGAACCAGTCTCCACATGGGATCCGAACCCTTGGCAGGAGCACTGCCGCGCTCCCAAGTGGCGCACTTCTCCAGTGTGCCACCAAGCCGGCCCAAGTTTTCCTTTTTTAATTGAAGTAGAACATAGTTTATATTTTGTACACTTTTCTATCTTCTATTTAAGATAGAAAAGTGTACAAAATATAAACTCACACCTCAACTAATTACCAGAAAACAAAAACATTTACATAACTACTATCTAAATCAAGAAATAGAACATTATCAACGATTAAGAAATTCTCCTTGTACCCTCCCTTTCCAGCCTTTATCCCCTTCTTCTCCCCCAAATCATTATTATTATTCTTATATTTGATGCTTCCTTTGGTTTTGCCTGATTTGGAACTTTATAGAACTGGAATTACATAGTAGATATTTTTTGAGACTGGCTACTTTAACTTAACACTGTGAGATTCATATCCTCTTTTCATGTAGCTGTGATTTATTAATGTTCATTGCTGTATAGTTGTATGAATATATCACAAATTTTTTTCACAATTTATCTATTCTATCGTTTTAATCATTGAGTTATTTCCAGTCTTGGGTGATGATAAAGAAAACCACTATGATTGTTCTTATGTATGTCTCGTGGTACATATGTGCATGTATTTTTGGTTGGGTGTGTTTCAAAGAGTATTAACTGTTAGGTCATAGAGTCTATGTTTGTTCAACTGTAATAGATAAAGGTTTTTTTCCAAAGTAGTTTTATCACTTTATATTCCTACCAACAGTGTATGAGAACAGTTGCTACGCATCCTTACCAGCAGTTGTTATTATTAGTTTTTAATATTTTAGTCACTTGGTTGGTGTTAGGCTATCACTATGGTTTTAATTTACATTTTTCTGGATGACTAATGGTATGAGCATTTTTTCTTATAATTATAGTCCATTTAGATGTCTTTTGTGAGGTGCCAGTTCAAGTCTCTTACCATTCCTTCCTCCCTCCTCTCTCTCTCATCTCTCCTTCACTCTCTTTTTCTCCTCCTTCCTTTCTCTCTCTCTCTCTTTTTTTATTAATTTGTAGGAATGTTTTTGTAAGAACAGTCTGTATATAGACCCTTTCTCAGTTATATGTGTTATAAATATCTTAGAAATAAGATATACCTTGCTTTTAAATGTCTCGGTGGTATCTTTTGGTGAACAGAATTCTTAATTTCACTGTAGATCAATTAATCAATTTTTCCTGCATGGTTTGTTTTTTTCTGTTGTCGTTGTTTTTGTATCCTGTCAAAGAAGCTTTTCCCTGTGCCAAGGTTAAGAGGACGTTTTCCTATGTTACTTCCTAAAAGGGTTTTGTTTTGGATATCCAGTTGACACAGCACTTTCATCATAAATCAAGTGTCCACATATGTGTGGGTCAGTTTCTGGGCCTTTTGTTCTCTTCCCTTGTTCTAATTATTGGTCCTTATACTGATGTTACACTGTCTTTAATTATTCTAAGTCTTGATATCCAGTAGAACAGCTTTTCCCACTTGTTCTTTCTCCAGAGTGTCTTGATTAATCTTGACCCTTGGTATTTCCATAGGAATTTTAGAGTCAAAGTTTGTTGATTTCTACCAAACCTCCTCCCCCAACCCCTGACTCCAAAAAACCAAACAACAATGTTTATATTGGAATTTTGATGGGGAATCAGTATCTTTACAATATTGAGTTTCCCAATCCACAAGCAGGGTATATCTGTCCGTTTATTTAGGTTGTCTTTGTTTTTTATTTTTTGGCGGCTGCCTGGTATGGAGGTGTAAACCCTTGACCTTGGTGTTATCAGTATCATGCTCTAACCAACTGAGCTGAGCAACCAGCCCTTATTTAGGTTGTCTTTAAATACTCTTGGTAATTTATATATACACTTTTTGTTGCTTAATGACAGTGATACATTCTGAGAAATTTGTTGTTAGGCAATTTTGTCATCCTGCATAAGTGCATTATGAAAGGGAACAGTAGTGGATTTTCCTATTATCTATACTGGCCAATATTTACATAAGTGTGGGCCATCTAATTATATTACTAAGTCTCTCTGTGCCTCATTTTCCTTATCTGTTAAGTGGGGATTAGAATAATACCACTCCCACAAAGTTGTGAAAATTAAATTATAGGTGGGGATTGTGTCTGGCACTCAGTGAGTGTTAGCTGTTATTAACTAATATTTTGCTATGGAGATGGATGGAAATCATTTAAAAATGCAAGAATTCTAAAGTAGACAACAACCCTCTCACTTGGGTTCAGACATGTTGTGTCAAATGCTTGGTTTTCTTTCTTAAAGGTCTGTGCTACCTTTGGGAGGGTCACTGTGTGGGTAAGCTAGGCACTCTCCTCGATGTATTTTGCAGTAGGTTTGTTTACACTGGCATCACTACAAACATGTGAGTAATGTGTTGTGGTAGATGTTAAAACAACTACAGTGTCAGTAGGTGATAGGAATTTTTCAACTTCCATCCTAGTCTTGTGGGACCACTGTCATATATATGGTTTGTCACTGACTGAAACATTATGTGGTGATGAATGTATATATATTTGTGTGTGTATGGATTTGTTCATCTTTTATTAGATTTATTCCTTGGTATTGATATTTTCAATGCTCTTGTAAATGGTATCTTTTAAAAAATTTAATTTCTAATGCTTATTGCTGATACATAGACATACAGTTGATTTTTGTGTCTTGATCTTGTATCCAGCAACCTTGCTGACTAAGTTCATTTATTTCTAATAATTTATGTAGATTATTTTTGTTTTGCTATGTATATAATCATATCATCTGTGAAGAACCATTGGTTTATTTCCTCCTTTCCAATCTTTTTTTTTAAATTTCTTTTTTTAAGTAGTTTTGTTTTTGTTTACTTGACCTGTAGGTGACTGATACAAAGATATGTTAAAATCTCTTGTGATATTGAGACTTTCTTAATTTCTCGTTGCACTACTGTTAAATTTTTCTTTGTATATTTGGAAGTTGTGTTGTTTAGATGCAGAAAAGTTTTTAACTGTTAAATCTTTTTTGGTGGATTTTGTATGTTGTTATTATTAAACATCTCTATCTCTTCTCAGGTCATTTACACGGGGTTCTGTTCTATCCGATATTAATATTGCTTCATATACTTAACTTATTTGGCATTTGCCTGGAACAAAATTTTCCATTCCTTTATGCTCAGTCTTTCTTTGATGTGTTATTTTAAGAATGTCTGTTGTAAACAGTTTATTGTTGGTGTTTTTAACCCTTTTGTAGAGTTCTATATTTAATCGACTTACTTACATTTACTGAAATTAATGACATATTTGAACTTCTTTCTACCTTATTTTATGTTTTTTTGTTTGCCAAAGGTTTTTTTTCTTTGTTGTAATTTACTATATTAATCAAAGTTTTGTTGTTTTTTCCCTCTATTGACTTGCAAGTTAATATATCAGTCTGCTCTTCAGTTAATTTATTTCTCAACCTGCCACTATTCTGTAGAACCTTAATAGCTTAGTGCTGCACCTCTAACATGAGAGTAACTGTAAAGGACGGGAAAAACCTACTGTTTTTCCTGCTCTCACTCAGCACTCTCGGTACTTAACTTCTGACCCTAGATGTGTGGGCATTTCTCCACCACACCAAGCAGTTCTCCAGCAGGTACTGAGTGTCCCGTAATTCAGTTCAATTCTGCCACTGTCTACCTAGAGTTGGAGTCAGATCCCACAAGTTAAGGGTTCAGTCCCATAAGGCTGCCCCTACTTCAGACACCAATTGCAAGTCCCAGCTTGTAATCTGTGCTTCTGACTGACTGGCTGTAAATTGGGGTTCCATGACCTCTTCCTGGGGTTTGCTAGGATGTCTCACATAACTCAGGCAAACACTTTACTTATGCTTACCCATTTATATAAAGGGTGTTACAAAGCATACAGATGAACAGCCAGATGGAAGAGATGTATAAGGCAAGGTATGTGGGAAGGGGCTAGGAGCTTCCATGTCCTCTCCAGGAGCCACCCTCTGGAAGCCTCCATGTATTGTGTAACCTGGAAGCTCTCTGCACCCCAGAGTTCAGAGATTTTTATGGAGACTTTATCACTTAGACATGATTGATTATTAACTCCATTTTTAGCCCTTCTTTGCTCTCTGGAGAATGGAGGGTGGGGCTGAAAGTTCCAAACTTGTAGTGATGGCTTAGTCTTTCTGGTGACCAGCTCCTATCCAGGAGCGCACCAAGAAGCACCTCATTAGAACAAAAGATGCTCCTATCACCCAGGAAATTCAGAGAAATTAGGGGCTCTGTGTCAGGAACCGGAGTTAAAAACCAAATATTAGATGTACCTAGCACCACTATTAATTGAGGAAGTACAAGGGTTTTAGGAGCTATGTGCCAGGAACTGGGGCAGAGACCAAATGTGTATTTATTATTGTATCACAATATCACAGTAACAAAACCTAATTACTCAATTACTATTTGATATTTGTTCACTATAATGGAATATTTTCTCCCCTTCCATTGGTAGGTAGGTAGAACTAATATAGTATCTTCCTTTTAATCAGAAGTCTGCCTTTGCCGCACTTTCCCTTGAGGATGAGTGTCACGTGTGTCTTTATGTCCTTCGTGACTAGCCAGTGTCTGGCACATGGTTAGGCACTTAAGGATTAGTTGAGAAACTCTGTGAAGAAGTGTAATTGAATAAGAAAACACTTCCGAGCAGCAAATCACAGTAACTTGATGGAGTTTGGACGTGTTGTCCTCTCCAAAACTCATGTGGAAATTTGATCTCCAATGGGGCAGTGTCGGAAACTGATTGAGTCATGGGGGCAGATCCTTCATGAATGGATTAATGCTCTCCCTGGGGGAGGGGGGATTAATGAGTGAGTTCTTGCTGTATTAGTTCCCGCGAGAGCTTGTTGCTTAAAAAACCCTGGCACCTTCTCTCCTCTCTCTTGCTTCCTCTCTGGCCATGTGATCTGCTTGTACCTGCCAGCTGCCTGCCACTTTTCTGCCATGAGTAGAAGCAGCCTGAGGCCCGTGCCAGATGCCCCTGTCCCAGAATCGTAAGCCAAATAAACCTGTCTTCTTTATAAATTACCCAGTCTCAGGTATTTCTGTTATAGCAATACAAAATGGACTAAAGCAGAAAATTGATGCCCATGCCAGATGCAGCTGTCCCAGAATCGCTCACTCTGGATTCCATGTGAAAAATAAACTGTGGGGAGCCTGGAGTAGAAGCAAGAAGACCTAGTACAGTTAACCTTAAGCGAGAGAGGTTAGTGGCTTGCACAGCAGTGAAAAGAGCTGCCTGCCACTTTTCTGCCATGAGTAGTAGCAGCCTGAGGCCCGTGCCAGATGCAACTGTCCCAGAATCGTAAGCCAAATAAACCTCTTTTCTTTATAAATTACCCAGTCTCAGGTATTTCTGTTTAGCAACATAAAACGGACTAAAATACTTGAGTTCTGGGTGCTGGGGAGCTCACTTTTGATACTCTGGAGGAAATGCAGAGAACATTATAGGCCTGCACACAGAGATGCGTTTCCTAAATGAGTAAGAGGATTAGAGGTGCCCATCAACCGGCTAATGAAAAATGAGGACCAGCTTCAGCAAGAAGGTGGAAAACCTGCTGATCTAAAACTCATTATAGGAACCAATGTAGGAAAGCCAGAAGACAAATGGGGAAAATTTGGACCAAGAAGACCTAGATTCTAGGCCCAGCTTTGCTAGTTTGTGATCCTGGGTTGATGTAATCTCTTTGAACCTTAATTTTTTCATCTGTAAAATGGGGATAATAGTCCTTCTATTTGACTGACTTTGTTCTAAGTAGCAAACTAGATAATTGCTAAATGCTATAAAAATGTAAGGTGTTGTTTTTGGTTCATAGTAATAGCCCCACATAAATAAGAAAAGGCTAGATTTTTTTTTTTTTTTCCTTTTTGTCTTTTTTTACTGACCGGTAACGGGATTGCAACCCTCGGTGTCGCGCCCGCACCGCGCTCAGCCAGTGAGCAGGAACCGGTCTCCACATGGGATCCGAACACTCTCCAGTGTGCCACTGGGCCGGCCCGAGGCTAGATTTTTTTAGGCATATTTAACTAAGAAAACAAACCTTTGGTGGCCATTTTAAAATGAGTTTTGTGTGGTCCTAAAGAAGTAAGTTTCATTTCTCTGGAAAAGGTATTTATGTGGAACAGTTCCATAGTCCCTGACTGGGCAGAATGAACAGGCCTTGCCCTGGACCAAACGTCAGAAGGCTTGGCTGTGCCACTGACTCTCCCTGTGACCTTCAGTAAAACACTTCACTGTTACTTCCTCTCCTGAAAAACTGTAGTAATCCTGTCCTGTCTGCTCTGTGGTGTGTCATGGTGCAGCTCAGATGAGGTGGTAAATGTGAATTATAAACAGAAAAAGTGTTGTACAAAATATGAGGGATGATGATCATCGTTACTATCTTTGTTACAAATCCATGTGTGGTTATAGTTAACGACTTTGCAAGTTTAACTACTTGCTCATGGGGAAGGAGGAGGTAACCATGTTACTTTAATTTTTGTTGTTGTTTCTTATCATTATGACCTGGACTCCAGAAGGCTACTTTTTTCTGTTTCTGTTTTATATATCGCTCTATTAATTCTTTGATCCTGATTTCCTAAACTCTCTTCCCCACCCCACCCCTAAAAAAAATGTCATAGGTAGCCACTTGGGTGAAAAACCTCTGTGCCCTCTTCATTTGTGATATATGCTTGAGCTGATTTGATCAGTTATCTTGTGATTTACATAATTGTTGGCTAGTACAGTTTTTTAGTGGCCTCTGAGATGTTCTTGCAGTGGTTGATTGCATTAGTATAACTTGTCAGCCATTAAGGTTGGTGGCTCCCTCCCCACCACCGGCAGTGTCCTCAGCTCAGCTGCTCCTGAAATTTGCACTGCATTTGCATGCTGATTTATGCAAATCATAACTGAAAAGGTGTCAGGACCTAGAGGTCAGAGCTGCTTTGATGTACGTACACTTGGGAGTTAATAAATAAATTACAGACTGAGGATTCAGTCTTAACATTCTTCTGTTCTGATTTATGTTTCCTTGTTGTGTAACTTATATAGCTTTGAAAAGTGTCAGATGAAAGAAGTGATGCAGGGAAATCTTACCCTTACTTACTGCTGCTGTTAAAGTAGTCTGAATGGATTATTTCTTTGATTATGAAATATTTTAAACATACAGAAAGGAATGCAAATACAAACACAGTGTATCTATGACTCAGATATAACAAATTTTAACATTTTTGCTTTGTATAGAAATTTTTTTTTAGAAATAAAATGCGGCAGATACACTTGAAGTCCCTTTTTAAAATGTGTTTCTCCACATGCCATTCCCCTCCCTCCGTCATTAGAGGTTATTATTGTTATTATATCACGGACCTCTTCTATTTCTATATTTTTACTGCTTATATATCTATCCATAAGCCATATAAAGTAGTTTTATGTAAATGATATCTTACAGTATGCATCATTCTGTAGTTTACTTCCCCCACTTGTTGTTCATATTGATACATGAATTTTGATGTGTTAATTTAAATGTTGTATAGGTTTCCCTTGTGTGAATATACCTTAGTTTATTTTCTCAGTTCTTCTTGACGGACATTTGGGTCGTTCCCAGTTTTTTGCTTTTATAAACAATAATGAGGTGAAGTGACTTATCTATGCTCATGTCCTCCTGTGTACACGTGTGAGAGTTCCTCTAGGCTGAGTACATACCTAGGGATGAAATTGCTGGGTTGCAGTGTGTGCAGATCTTCAACTTTACTAGAGCAATTAAGTTGCTCTCCGAAGTAGTTGGGCCGGTTTAGTCCTGCACTAGTAGTTTGTGAGAGTACTTGTTTTTCCACATCCTTGTTTATCCTTGGTATTGTTATACTTAAATTTTTCTGCCCACTCTGATGGATGTAAAATGGTATCTCATTGTTTGAATTTTTCTGATTACTAGTAGTCAATCATCTATATATATTTTTATTGATAATTCAGATTTTCTGTCTAAATTGCCTATTTCTATCCTTTGCCTATTTCTCTATTGGATTATTTTTCTTATTGATTTATAGAAGTTCTTTATAAAGTCTGGATATTAATCCTATGCTAATTGTATTCAGTACAGGGATCTACTTTTAGACTTTGGCTTATCTGTTGATTTTGTGGTGTCTTTTTGTCAAAAGGAAGTTGTAGATTAGTGTAACTAAATTTAAATTTGTCAATATTATGTTTGAGTTTAAGAAAGTCTTTTCTCAAGGGTTTGGATCCCCGTACAGGCCAGCCACCAAAAAAAGAAAGAAAAAAAGAAAGTCTTTTCTACCCTGATGTCATGATATTCTCCTATATTTTCTTCATAAAGCTTTAATGTTTTCCTACCACATTTAGGTCATCATTCCATTTGGAATTTTAATGTTCAGTGTGAGACAAGGGTTCAGTTTTGTTTTTTTTATCTGTGGATGCCAGTGGTCTTAGTGCTGTCATTTGAACACTGCAGCTTATGCTCACTGATTAGTCATGCTTTTGTCATATCCCTGTCCACCCTGTTTCATCGGTTCCAGCCGTTCCTGTGTCATTCCACACTGCCTTCACTTTTACAGCTTTATCGCTGAGACTTTATCTCTGGAAGAGTAAGAAAGACCCCCACTTCCACCCCACTTCCCACTTTGTTGTTCTTCTGAGTTATTTGGGCTATTCCTAGTATTTTACTCTTCAGATGTTTTATTCTCTAGGATCAACCTATTTAGAGCCACATAAAAAAAAATCTGTTGGGATTTTAATTGATTATGTATTACTTTGGGGAGAATTGACATCTCTATAATAGTACGTCTTTTCATTCATGAAAATAATTTATTCAGATCTTCTTTCATGTCTTTTAAAAATGCCCTTTAATTTTTGTGTAAAAACTCTTGTACATCTTTCGTTAATTTCTTTCTATGTGTCTTATAGTATATTTATATTTTCTAATTAGTTATTTGATATTCAGGTATGATACAGATTTTTCTTATGGTTATCTTATACTTAAAAACCTTGCTGAACTCACTTCTTAGTTGTGTTAGTTTGTGTGTAGATTCTCTTGGATTTTCTATGTAGACCATTATCTCATCTTCAAATAAAGACAATTTTATTTCATTTCCCATTCTAGGCTCAGTGTCATGTATGGAGTTTAGACTTTATCAAATGAGGAGCCATTGACAGTTTTGAGTAGAGAAGCAACATTTAAATATTTACATTTTAGAAAAACAATTTTGGTAGCCAGGTGAAGGTGTGGTTGAAGATAAGCAAGGGATCATTTAGGAGACGGTATTATTATAGTCACAAGATACTGCAAACCTGACCTTGGGTAGTAGCAGAAGGGAAGGAAGCAGAGGGAGGGAGGGGATTTGGGAAGTGATAGGTCAGGCAAAGGGCATAAAGACATATCACGATTTGTAAGAATGAATATGCTAATAATAAATAAAAATTAAAACAAAAAAAGAAGGGAAGGAAGGATAGAGATAAGTGCAAGAGATATTTTAGAATTAGGATTAAAGGGACCAAGTAAATGAGTAAATATGGGAGCTAAGATTCCAGGAGTCAACCATGATACCTAGGTTTCTGCTTCTAAGATTGCAATGGTATTCATAAGAGGAGGAGCAAGTTTGGCAACAAAACACCTGGTTTTCAGCAGGGCCAGGATAAATATTTGGAGCTTATGTGTGTATAGATAATCATTCTTACTGACTTAATTTGAATAACATTTCCCTGAGTTTGTCCTTCTGAAATCTCTATGTAGATAAGTATCAGCCTGATAAAGAGCTTCCAGTGGCCCAGAGGTTGGAGAGTGAGCTTGATATATTAGATACGGATATCCTTCTGGAAGAAGCCCCATTTGTTCTAGACCAAAGTGCAAGCTTCAAAGATGAGGCATTAGCCCTGGCAAAAACAAGAGCAATGAAAAAGAAGCCTGTAACTGAGAACATGCCATTTAGAAGGAAAGATACTCTGGTGCCAGCAAGACTACAGCAGGTATGAAATCATTCCTTTCTTTTGGCCCATTTATGTTAATCTGACATTATTCAAGAAGATCACACAATCTAGCAAGTGATGGAGCCAGGATCTGAGTTCTCAGGCATTTGGATGCTAGAGTCCTTGAATCCAGCTTTCTAAGCTGATATAGTTTAGCTCTATGTTATTTTTATATTTTAGCAAAAAATAACAATTTTTAATACTGGTAGTATGGAGGGACGTTCTCTTGTGTCCTGTTTCAGTAAGATCTTAACTAATTTGATACCAAGGTCCTAACTGGGCAGCCTATTTTAAAATTAAGTTTTTTTCTGCTTCTGACTTGAGGGGATTAAAATTTGGTTTCTGCTAAAGATAAATGTTGATCAATAATACTCACTGAACATTAAAAGGTGTCCTGTGGTGTGTACTTTCTAATATGGCTTTGGGAGCCAGGTGGGTAGTTAGAACTTGGTTCTGAAACTACGTTATATTTTAAGCTTCCATTTAAAACTTAAGGCTCTACCAGTAGAAAACTTGTCAGAAGACCACCTCCTAATCTGAATATTTTACCGTAGTTACTGCCATTTGATGGTGCTCTCCAAAGACTTCAGCTGCAAACCTCTGTATTGTCAGGTGGCCCCAGAAAGAGGAGATTTAGCAGTTATCCCCAGTAACTGACAGATCATGGATTAGGATCAAGTCCTTTATTCCTTTCCAAACAAATTCTTATGGGGGTCATTGGGAAGTCAGGATTAAACCTGTAAGAAGTCAGCCTGCTGCTCTTCTTCAGAAACAGAACTTCATTCTCTGTGGTTTTTTAAAATAGCTTGATTCATTCTGTTTAGACTTAGTATTTTAACCAAGAATGTTTTACAATTTACCTCTAAACAATGTGGACTAAAATTATTTTTGTTTAATTAGTAAAAATATATATGTAAATAATAATATATTTTATATATAGTTTATATATATATAAAGGTGGCAGAGCCAGGGATTCCAATTCTCTACTCCCCCATCCCCCCCATCAGGGTTGCTTCAGTGTAATTTACACCCTCTCCCAAATTTCTACCGTAGTTCTTTCTATGTAGGTTTTACTGAATGGATGCATGAATAGCATAGAGACACTTGGAGTCAGTGAGTTAGAAGCTGAGACCATATGGCTTTGTAATTCATATTTATCTCTTATAGGGACTCCACAAAGCTGAAAGAAGTAGACCAAACCACCCTCATAGCAAAAACAGGTTGCAACAGAGAACAGTCTCATCCAGATTAAAAATGAACCAACAGCCTGTGAAAGACCACAGGGCTCCTTGGATACCTCCAAATCCCACATCTCCACCAGCCTCTCCTAAATGGTATGTAAAAGTTTAAGGGACCATTTGGGTATGGGATTTTATTTTTCCTGCACAGTTCAAAGGTGACCTATAGCTTAGACCAAATGAGTAGCAGCCTTAATTCTTCTCATTAAGAAGAAGCGCTTATTTGGGTGGTAATACATGAGAAGCTTCTTGGTTCCTTTTTCTACCTGGCCATGGTTAGAGTAATCTCCCAAGGGCCACCCCAACACCCAGTGGACATGTGCCATTATATGGAGGATCACAAGCCTCCCTTCACTTGTCTCTTTCCCCAACAGATTCTAGTTACTGGAGGCCAGGGACTGTGTCTTTCTTATATTTGAATGTTCAATGCCTGGCACATGGTAGGAATTCAGTAAATCTTCGCTGAATGAATAAATATTTAAAAATAATTCTAGTTCCAAGTCAAGATAATTATGAACTATAGAACCATGCAGATTCACAAACATTATCCTTACTGCAGGGGACAGTTAGGATACTGCTGACATTACTGTCTTGTCATCCTCATTCATAGTACGTGGGGAAGGAGTTGCTAGCATTCCACAGGTCTAGAGAGAAGGTGGTGTCCTCCAGGAGGAGCAGGGTCTACTTAGGTGGAAATAATCTTTTGGGGCCTTGCTTAAAGACAAAGGGGGGCTTACTTGCTATGGGACAGTAGTTCTTAAAAACTCAGTGGAAAGGACCAGGAGGTAGAACAGTAAAAGGTGGGAAACAAAAAGCAGTAATGTAGGGAGGAGAACAAGGGAGAAGGTAGTTATCTAGAGGGGGGTCTGCCTTTTGGGAGGCCATCAGAAGACAGGGAGAGCAGCCTGGGGAACCCCTCCACCTTAAAATTACAAATGATTCTGAATGAATGGTTATGCTTATCTGTTAACCCTCATTTTAAAGTTGAGGAAATAATGTTTAGAGAATTTAATGTCTTGCTCTTCACATAACAGAGCTCAGACTAAAATCAGGTCTTCTGATTTTGTAATGTGCTTTTTTGTTTTTATTACTCTGTTCTGATCTCTGCATTTTTATATATAAATATTACTACAGAGATGTGAATTCAGTTGGTGAGCTCATAAAAACATCAATTGGTTGAAGTTTGTATTGCAAACCAAATACACCGTGATTGTACGCATGGTGGGTGGAAGAAGAGGGTGGATACGGCTTCTAGGCTGTGAGTGCTATGTTTGGCCTTATAAAGGTGCAGAGTTGTCTTGTAATATGGAATATATTTGTGACCCAAATCTTTACATTATAACAGCATTTTGTTAAAGTTCACCCAGTATTCTGTCATTGACAATTGTTTTTTTCATTTAAAATAGTGCTTGCTTCTTTGAAGTGAAAGAGAACTTCTCCCCTTTGACACTGAACCTGAGTGCTGGAGGGACCTCACTCTTCTTCATGTTCAGCTTCCAATTTAGGGCCCCATGCTATAGATCACCATTAATTTAGTGCTCTTGTCTTCTCTGAGCTGGCAGCTTTGGATGAATCATGGGAAATGGAGTGGATAGTTACAAAGGTATACTTTTCCATTTTTTGCAGTGCTGCATGGCTGAAGGTGAAATCTAGTCCCAGAGATGCTACAAAAGAAGAGTCTCTCCAGCAAGAAGATACTCAAGAGGAAGGTCAATTGACAGGTGCTGTTGAGCATGAAGCAGCCAGGTTTGTGCTGGTATTTTTCAAATTTTTGAAAATTAAAGGGCTTTTTCTACATAGACTCTAAAGTGCACCCTTTTCTTTCCTATGTATAAAAAGTTGCTTATTTGCAATGTAGGTTACTAAACCTTTCTGCCAATCTATACAGCTTACAGCAAGCCCCCCTTTTATTCTTATTTCATTCATTTGAAAATTATGTCAGTAGTGTATCAGTTGCTAGTTTTGTATATTGCACAGTTGTGAACTCTATGGAGACTTTTAGAAAAAGGGCAAATAAGACATAATCCCAGCCCTTGCGTATTTATAGTCAGTAGAAAAGATATGTAATTAACTGTAATTTAAGATACAACCTGCTGTGTACTCTAGGAACTGAAGGGTTAAGAACTGAGAAAGTTTAAAAGGGGGAGGGGTTACTTCTTGTTGCAGAGATCTAGGCTTCCTGGAGGGAGATGGAAATTAAACTAAGACTTGAAGAATAGGCAGGATTTAAATAAGGAGGGATGGAGTGAGAACATTCCATAGGAAGAGAGTAGTGAAAACAGGTTGCTCTGCATTTGTTTGGCTGAAATTATTCTTGCAATTATGGGAAAGCAAAAATGGAAGTGAACCATTAGATAATTTGATAATATTCACATTTCTTTAGCCAAAAGAATCAAAGTCCTTTCACATATAATAATGTTGTTCAGACTTAGCTTTTCCCTTTTGTGTTTCTGTGACTTCATTATGCCTGTATGGCTCTCCTGGGGGCCCATTTCTTTGTCTAAACTTGAAGGTACAGCAAGGGTCTTGTCTTAGTCAAACAATAAATCCTAAGTACAGTGATGGCTAGTTTTCTTGAGAACATTTGTAGGCAGTTTCTTGTTGCTCTACATTCTAACATGGAGTGCTTTTGTGTGTAAATGGAAAATGATGTGGAGAACTTTATGGGTACAGGTTAATGTTACTGAATCCTTGATGGAGCCAGGGTGGGAGCGGGGGGTCTAGCTTCTGGTCTGTTTCTGTGATAATGACACCCTGGAGGGTTGAGGCAGAGTTGGTTTGACTTGTTTGTACTGTCTGCTAGGCTTGCTTGGCTTGATGTTGAAACTTCCAAAAGATTAAAGGAACTAGGAGAATTAAAAGCAGAAGAAATGGACAAAATGCAAAAACACAGGTAAATATTTGTTTCTGAGGTAGACAAAAGTGTAAGTAGGCCTGTTCTACATCATTTAGCTATTTTAATGACGAGTCAAGATTGTTTAGGTCTAGCCACACTTCTTGTATTTATCGGCTGTCTGCCTCTTAAAAGACTGTGATGTCACCTATGCAGCCTACACTGGAGCCAAGATTGGAGCCCAGGGGAGTCCTGACTGCTTTGGGGAGAGTTGGGGTGACTCTTTTTGCTGTCCTCTAGGCTTGACTGGCTTGATGCTGAAACTTCTAGAAGAACAAAAGAATTGAGTGAACTCAAAAGTGAAGAAATGGACAGAGTCCAAAAATTGAGGTGTGTATTTCTGAGGAAGAATAGTGAATGCTTGCCTGTTCTAATTCATCTAGATAGTTTTAACAACCGACCTGGACTGTTTGGCCTAATCTCGTTATCTGAATGAGTGAATGAATGAATGAATACCTGCATGCCTACATGTATATTATACCATATTTTCACTAGGAAGTGTTTCTTTTGTGTGGAGTTTCAAGGAGAACTGAAAGAACATCTACAGTTTTGGGGAAGTTCACATGAAGTTGTAATAATGCAGAGAGGAATCTTGGTTACCCTTTACCCATTTCCTCAATGGTAATATCTTGGGAAACTATATAGACATCGATGTAGTCATGATATATAACATTTCCTTCACTACAGGGATCCCTCATTTTGCCCTTTTATAGCCACACCTACTTCTTTCCTGCCTCCATCCACTGCTTAGCTAAGTAACCCTTGGCAACCACTAATCTGTTCCCTTGTTCATAATTTTGTTATTTCAAGAGTGTCATATAAGTGGAATCATATAGTATGTAGCTTTTGGGATTGACTTTTTTCCCTTACATAACTCTCTGTAGATTCAGGCATGTATCAGTAGTTTATTCCTTTTTGTTGCTGAGTAGTATTCCATGGCGTAGATATATCATAGTTTGTTTAACCATTCATTTGTTGAAGGACATCCGAGTTGTTTCCAGTTTTGGGCTATTATGAATAAAGTTTCTTTTTTTTTTTTTTTTGAGATCGGCCGCACCGCGCTCAGCCAGTGAGTGCTGTGAGCACACCGGTCATCCCTACATAGGATCCGAACCCACGGCGGGAGCGCTACTGCGCTCCCAGCACTGCACTTTCCCGAGTGTGCCACAGGCTCGGCCCATGAATAAAAATTCTATAAACATTCATGTACAGGTATTTATATGAACATAAATTTTCATTTCTCTGGGATAAATGTCCAGAGTGAAATTGCTGGGTTGTATGCTAGTTGTATGATTTGGTTTTTACAAAACTGCCAGACTTTTCCAGAGTGTGTGTCTTTGTTCCCACCAGCAATGTTGGAGGGATCCAGTTGTTCTGCACGTTTACTAGCATTTGGTGGAATCACTACGCTTTCTTTTAGACATTGTGATAGGTGTGTAGTGGTATCTAATTGTTGTTTCAATTTGTATTTCCCTACCAGCTAATTATTTTGAACATCTTTTCATATGCTTATTTGCTTTCCACTGGTCTTTGCTGGCGTGTGGCTACAGGTATTTTTGTGGTGTTTGGCTGCAGTAGGGCAGTTATTTTCTGAAAGTATTTTCTGAAAGTTTTCCATTTTTCTAGACTGCCCCTTTCTTGGTCCTTTGGCCAGAGAGAGTAGGCTTTCAATGTTTTTTTTTTCTCTGTACCTATTGGTGTTTCTGGGTTGCTGGCTTCTTCAATATCTAGCCTGTGATATATGAGTGAAAAAGAAAACCTGGGGAACTCACCACCATGTCATTCTTTGAGTCCCAAGGTCCCTAGCTGGTCTGCCTTCTCTCACCTTTCTGAGTCCTTTTATGTTTGTTTATATTTAATGTCCAGGGTTCTTAGTTGTACTTAACAGGAAGAATAGGAAAAAGTACATTTATTCCACCTCTCTAGAAGTAGAAGTCTAAGCAGAATTTTTAAAACATTATTTTGTTGTCTTGTTTCCAATGAGAAATCTGAATCCTGCTGTTTGCTCCTTCTCTAGAAGCTTATAGACCCCTCTTTCTTCCCAGTGTTCTGATATTTCATAGTGATGGGACTTGGTGTGGGTGTATTTTCATTCACCAGACCTTTTCAATCTGGCAATATTGTCACTTCTTGCTGTGTGATGGAGACTCAAAGATTACTCAGAGACCAAATATTAAGAGCAATGAGAAGCCCGAAGGAACTGCACCTAGAAAACTCACTCAAGAAGGGAGAAACAAGGTGCAGCCCCGATTTGGTATTTGCTTCAGCTTTTATTGTAAAGACAAGGAGATACATGAGAAAAAACAACTTAATCAATCATTTATCAAAGGAATGAAAAGAAATTGGCTATGGGGCAATCTCTGGAAAACATCTTAATGTTTTTATCTAATCTAGCAGAACATGCTTGAAGATCTTTGCTGTGCTAAGGGCTTTTGCCCTTTGAACAATCCCTGTTCTGCCTCAAATCTCTTATCTACACTAAAGGCTTTTGCCCTTTGTAAATTCCCTGGTCTTTCTCAATGTTAACATTCCTACACTCCTCCACACAATATATTACCTTGAGTTCTGACAAATTTTCTTACTTTATTTTGCACTTGTTTTCTTAACCTTTCATTTTTCTATTCTCTCTGCAACTTCTGTTCTTTGATGTTGGATTTCCTGGATTGGTCCTCTGATTTTTATCTGTTTTTTCATTTTTTTTTTCTTCTCTCTTTCCCTGCCTTCCTCTCTCTCCTCCTTCTTGCCCTCAGTAGATTTCCTCAAACTTATTTAACCAGTCTAATGAGTTTGTCATTTCGGCTGCACTGTTTTTAAATTTTAAGACCTCTATTGTATTCTTCAAATTTCACTTAATAGTCTCCTAGTCTTCTTTTATGAATACAGTGCTATTCTCTTTCTCTCTGAGTATATTAACAATATTGGCCCCTTCCCCCACCCTACCCCATCCTACATAATTTCTTTCATTTCTTTCTTTTCCTTCTTCAGGTATCTGGTAATCCTGGCTACTTTCTGCTGTTTAAATGTAGGGAACTGATTACTGATTGAAAACTGAGCATGTGGGTTGGAATTAGTATCTTAGTTTTAGTGTTTTTTTTTTTTTTAATTGTTTTTGTTGTGGTATAATTTACATATAGTAAAATACAAAGAACTTAAAGGTACAGTTCAATGAGTTTTGACAGATATGTATATCTGGGTAACCAAAACCACAGAGGCAGCCACTTCCTGATTTCTTTCACTGTAGAGTAGTTTTGCTTGTTCTTGGACTTTATATAAATGGAATCATCAGGATCTACTCCTTTGTGTCTGGCTTCTTTTGCTCAAAAAAATATTTGAGATTTATCCATGTTGTGCATTCATCAGTATTGTTCTTTCCATTTTATTGCTGATTAGTATTCCATTGTATGAATATACCACATTCTATTTATCCATTCTCCTGGGAATTAACATTTGATTTGTTTCCCATTTTTAGCTAGTATGAGTAAAGCTACTATAAACATTTTTACGTAAGACTTTTTGTAGAATCATTCTTTCATTTCTCTTGGGTAGATACCTTGGAGTAGAGTTTCTGTGTAATAGGGTAGGCAGTTGTTTAAACTTTATAAAAATGGTCAAATTTTCCAGAGTAGTTGTAACATTTTATGCTTCCATCAGCAATGTGTGGGAGTTCCTTTCCAGTTGTTCCACATCCTTGATAACATTTGGTCTTGTCAATCTTTTTAATTTCAGCCATTTGGGTGAGAATGTGGTGGCATCTTCTTGTGGCTTTAATTTGCATTTCCTTGAAGACTATATGTATTTGTAGGGTACAATGTGTTGTTTCTTTTTTTCTTTTTCTTTTATATTTGTGTGTGTGCGTATTGTTCCAATGCATGCATATACTGCAGAATGATTCAGTTAGGGTAGGTAGCATGGTTTGTACCCATTAGTCTACCGGGGCACTTTTTCTAGTATTTATTGTGAAGTGTTTTCAAATCTTTTGCCCATTTTTTTTTAAAATTATTGATTTGTTTGAGTTCTTTGTATTTTCTGGATATGAGCCCCTTGCCAGAAATATGTGCAGCTAATATTTTCTCCCAGTCCTAATGGTGCCTTTTGATGACTTGAAGTTTTAAATTCTGATTTAGACTGGTTTATCAGTTTTTCTTTTATGGTTAGTTCTTTTTTTGTGAACTGTCTAAGAAATCATTGCCTATGCTAAGGTATCAAAGGTATTCTCCTGTATTTTCTTCTAAATGCTTTATAGTTTTAGCTTTTATTTTTATGCCTATGATACATTTTGAATTAATTTTTGTGTTTGAGGTACTGATCAAAGTTCATTTTTTTCCTTATGGATGTCTGGCTACTCTAGCATCATTTGACAAAAGGATGATCAAACTTGGGCTTTACTGTAGGATCATCTGGATGGATTGTTTGTTAAGGACCCTCATGTTGGTCTTTAGGACTTACCCTTGGGGTGAGTCAGACTGCCCAGAGAAGTTTTCTGATCTTCTGTCTGGAGGGTCAGGGTCTGGAAGAGGGCAGTGAGTCTTCTCACTCAGCATTCAGCATGCGTACATGACCCCGCTTTTCAGTGTAGAACCTACAGCCTGAACTGTCATTGGCTGCCCCCGGTCAAGAGACCCTGCAGAGAATGAGCAACCTGATTTCTCTTAGAGTTGGAGTTAGGTGGTTGTCAAAAAGGGTGAAATAGGGGGCCGGCCCGGTGGCGCACTGCTATAGTGCGCCGCTTGGGAAGCATGGTGGCGCTCCCGCCAATGGTTCGGATCCCACATACAGACTGGCTGCTCACTGGCTGAGCGAGGTGCGGGGGCAGCGCCGAGGGTTGCGATCCCGTTGCCAGTCCCAGTCTGGTGCGGGCGCGACACTGAGGGTTGCGATCCGTTGCCGGCCATGAAAAAAGACAAAAAAAAGGGTGAAATAGGGAAAGGGACCAAGGGATTGAGCTTCTCAGACATCATTTGACTCTTGCCTTCTGTTTTTAAGCCACCCTCTCCCGGCTTATCCCAGTACCTGGTACTTCCTAGTCCTGTGCCTGTTTACATCAGCAATGCAAATTGTGTAGGATCTCAGTTTTTCCCATCACTGGCTTAGAATTCAGCTTTCTTGGGTCAGCTAAGTTAATTGTCACTTCTGTCCTTTGTTTTCCAGCACCAGTTTTTTTCTCCTTTTCTTAGTGGGTTTATATCTAACTCTACTTTTGTTTTAGTGGGGTTTTGGGAGAGAACAAAATTAGTTTCTTTTGTTCAGTCTGCTACCCTCTGTAGTTGTTTAAAGACAGTCATTATTTTTTTATTTTTTATTTATTTATTTTTTCTTTTTTTTTTAAAAGATGACCGGTAAGGGGATCTTAACCCTTGACTTGGTGTTGTCAGCACCATGCTCACCCAGTGAGCGAACCGGCCATCCCTATGTGGGATCCGAACCCTTGGCCTTGGTGTTAACAGCACCGCACTCTCCCGAGTGAGCCATAGGGCTGGCCCAGTCATTATTTTTTAAAGTGTACTCAGAGCCTAACATACTTCTTCATATGTTACTTAAACCCTTGTACACAAGTGGGGACCAGGACCAGCAGTGCTGCGTCACCTGGAGATTGTTGGAAATGCAGAATCTCAGTTAGACCAACTGAATCAGAATCTACATTTTAATGAGATCCCCAAGTGATTTGTATGGCCAAAAGTTAGAGAGCACTGAGGTTTTTATAATCATTTGATTTCCCTTCACCTGTGGTAGATAAGTATGCAAAATAGGATTTTATTTTTGCTTTTAATTTTAATTTTCAATTTTATTTCTAAATAGTGTTTCTGCCACTCGGTTAGCAGACAAGGTAGAGGAGGCAGTTCTGGAGCGTTTGAAACCTCTTCTGGTCAAAGCCCAGGTAATCTAGTTCATCTCATTTGCCTGCCTTTTGGAAATTCTAGAATAAAAAGAGTTGCCACAGAGGTCACACTGCCCCTTAGTAGGGCTAAGTGTCTCTTTCACAGTTGGAGGCTGCAGTGCTGATCGATCTGCATTGCATAGCATGTGCTCAGTGCTGCTGGGCCCTTTGGACACCCCCTGACCACTACACACTATTGATGCCTCCTCCACTGTGGGGAAGGGATAGAGATAAAAGGAAGAGAAGGAATTTCCCCTTTTGAGAAAGGTGAGATTTTAGTTTAGGCTATGAGTTTAGATTGCAATTTCCATTCCTAATCAAATAGATCTATTGGTGACACTAGTGTTCAATTAACTGCTTCCACTCTAATGCTGTGCTCTTTCTCTTCAATGGTTCAAAATGATTGGCTCTATTTTTACAAAGGTGAGATGTTAGGACAGCTTCTGAGCACAGATCAGTACTTTCTTTTTTAAAAGATGACCGGTAAGGGGATCTTAACCCTTGACTTGGTGGTGTCAGCACCACGCTCTCCCAAGTGAGTCATGGGCTGGCCCCCAAACCAGTACTTTCTTATGATAAAATGACATATGGCATCACCAAGAGGTTGTGCCATCCTCCTTTAAGCAGTAAGCTGAATTCTATAGCCAGACCCTGTAGATCTATCAGTGAATGAAGGCAATCTTGTTTGTATGGATGGATAAGACCACAGAAGAATATTATAATCTTAAATGGAATGAGTGACATTTCTGGGTCCCTGAACAGGCACCTGAACTTCTGTATTTCTAGTTTAAGAAATGTTAAAATATATTAGAGTCCATAGAAATCTCGGGAATATAGAAATAGAAAGGCTCTTAGGAGATTGCATAGTCCAACCTCCTCAATTCATCATTGAGGAAACTGGAACAGAGAAGTTGAATGACTTGGTTAAAAGCACACAGCCACTCTGACAATGTCTACAAAGTTGAGGGAAGAAAAAGAGTGGAAAAACAAGATCAAAACATGACATTTTCATGAAGACAAATCTTTGAAATGCTGTAAAGAGCCTAATGTAGCTAAAGCTGTGAATAGTTCCACACGCAAATTATTCTGGTAACAGGATTCATTTGTACTAATATGAGCTATTAGTTTTTATAATTCATGAATGGTATTATTCTGTTTATTAATAGAGAGTCAATTCTTCTGTGGAAGCAAATACTCATTTGAAGGATTGTCCATCAGTAAACACAGCGACAGCCCAGTCTGCAGAGGAGGTATGTGTTGTGTGAAGTTGGCATTCTGGTATTATTATGTGATAATGTCTTCAGTTGTAAGGAAAATGATATGCAGATTACTTTGCAAACACTAGATTATCCTACTCAAGAAAGGTGAAAATTATTTTTCACATTTGGCATTTTAATTCTTACAGTGTATATTTAGCATTATGACTTAGATCAGCCTTGCAGGCAGTGCACAGAAATCTCTAGAGGCATGGGTTTTTGACAGTGGCTCTTTATGTCTCCCCCTGATGATAAAATGTGGGTGCACTTTGTGGCCCTCAACGTTGGTGGACTGTTGCAGAAGAATGGCCGCCCTCATTTCCTTTCATTCAGCCTGGTTTTCCTCATTACTGGTCTAATTTCCTTTATATTTAGGGCCTAATATTTATTGTTAGGCAAGCATGTTTTGAGTGCCTAATATGTGACCATATTTGGCCTACCAGAGAGGAAAGGCGGCCCAGGAAAGAAATGAAAGTATTTGAGAAAAATAAAAACATATTTTGTTGTTGTCCACCCTGAGCTCTTCCTCTGGAGAGCTTGTTTTTAATATTTGTGGGAATATTCCTAGCCCTTGCCTAAGCTTAGGGCTGCAGCGTGGAAGGTGGAAGTTTTATCCATTTAATCTTTGTGGAGGTTGCAAAGAGGTTTATTGCTTTAGTTGCTCAGAGCAAGTAAAGGGCAGAGCAAGTATAAAGATTTCAGAGTTAGAAAAAGTTGGAAAGAATCTCCACTAGCCCAGTGACTTTAGGAACAGAAAGATTTTGAGATAATGTATTCCTATTCTAATTATTAAACAGTGTTATAGCTGCAACATATTTTCATAATCTTCGTGATTGTAATTTTATTGTACAAGTATTTTGTGACAGAATATTATGTGAGGTAAGGCTTCTAAGACTGGAAGCTAAAAGCCTACTTTTGGCCTTTACAAATTCAGGTGTGCTATGGCTTGGTGTTTTGTGCAGCATAACCACTAAATGATAAATATTTTTTTTCTAGCAAAATAATGAAGCTAATATCTAATCTGGGGAGACAACTTTATACTTCACTTCAATATGAAAGGACATGAAGTAATTGTAAATGCTGACAGTGAAATAGACATGATTGAATATTACTATGAATGATCAGCCTTGCATATAAGAATTATTCTGTAGGCATTAAATGGTCTTTAAAACAAGTTATTGAAAGAGAAACGTTGCTTTCTAGTCTTTAGAATTCCGGGGTGTTGTTAAACATCAACATTATTGCAAAGAGTTTCCTAGGCAACACCACCAAGAGTAAATATTTATAAACAGTGAATAAAAACAAACAAAAACGAACTCATAGAAGTTTGCATGAAGTAGAATTTTTTTTTCCTCTGTTAACTTATGGAAGAGCTGTGGGGCTTTGAACACAGATTCTCAGAATTCTCATCTTTAAAATGGAAAGACATTTTCTGTGTTTTACTTGTAATTTATAAGTAAAATACAGCTCTCAGTAGATTTACTTATGTACAAGATGGTCTCTGATATTGGGAAAAATCTCTTGTAAGGGTACCTGTATAACATATTTGTCTGTTGCTGCTGCTATTGTCATTAACTAAACCTGCACATGAAATATATTTTTCCAAAATGTCTGAGGTGTTTTTTGTTTTCTTTTTTTGCTAAAATGGAAATGTATTTAATGTAAATGCATACATTAATAAAAAAGAAAGATCTCAAATCAACAATCACCTTTCCACCTTAGGAAAGTAGGAAATGAAGAGCAAACTAAGTCCCAACCTAGCAAAGGAAGTAAATAATAAAAATTAGAGCATAGATAAAAGAAATAGAAAATAGAAAAAAAAAAAAAAATAGGGCCGAGCCCGTGGCACACTTGGGAGAGTGTGGCGCTGGGAGCGCAGCAGTGCTCCCGCCACGGGTTCGGATCCTATATAGGGAGAGCACGGTGCGGCCGGTCTCAAAAAGGACAAAAAAAAAATAGAGAAAATCAATGAAACCAAAAGTTGGTACTTGAACAAGATCCACAAAATAGACAAACCTTTACCTAGATGGACTAAGAAAAAAGAGAAGATTCAAATACTAAAATCAGAAATGAAAGAGGGGTTATTACAACCAAATTTACAGAAATCAAAAGGGTTATAAGAATACTATGATAATTGTTGGTCAACAAATTAGATCATCTAGATGAAATGAATAAATTTCTGGAAACACACCATCTACCAAGACTGAATTATGAAAAAACAGAAAGTTTGACCAGAACTATAGCTAGTAAGTAAGATTAGCGATGATCATTTTTCAGTTTCCTGATGCAGGACTCCCTTGAGGATTTCTTGCCAGGCTGGTCATGTGGTGGTGAACTCCCACAGTTTTTGTTTGTCTGGAAAATACACTATTTCTCCCTCATTTCTGAAGGATAGCCTGGCTGGCTGTTTTTTTTCTTTTAGTATTTTGAATATATCATCCCATTTTCTTCTGGTCTGTAGAGTTTCTGTTGAGAAGTCTACTGTTAGTCTAATAGGGGCTCCCTTATAGGTGACTGGATGCTTTTCTCTTGCTTCTTTTAAGATTCTTTGTCTTTGAGGTTTGCCAGTTTGACTGTAATGTGTATTGGAGAGGATCTTTTTGGATAGAGTCTATTTGGGGATCTTTGAGTCTCCTGGATCTGAATGTCCATTATCTCTCTCCTGGGAAGTTTTCTGTTATTATTTAATTGAATAGATTTTCTGTGCCTTGTCCTTTCTCCTCCCCTTCTACAACACCCGTGAATTGAATATTTATGCACTAGAGAATGTCTGCTAGCTCTCTTAGATTTTTCTCCATTTTTTTAAAAATTATTTTTTCCAGGGCTGGCCTGTGGCTCACTTGGGAGAGAGTGGTGCTGATAATACCAAGGCCACGAGTTCAGATCCCTATATAGGGATGGAATGTGGCTCACTTGGGAGAGCGTGGTGCTGACAACACCAAGTCAAGGGTTAAGATCCCCTTACTGGTCATCTTTAAAAAAAAAAAAAAAAATTATTTTTTCCTTTTTTTTTTTGGTCTGCCTGGGTTATTTCAAGAAGACTATTTTCAAGATCAGAAATTCTTTCTTCTGCTTGTTCTAGCCTGCTGCTTAAGCTGTTGGTTGTGTTTTTTATTTGGCTGAGTGAATTTTTCAGTTCTATGAGTTCTGCTACATTCTTTTGTAAGGTATCAATCTCTTTGTAAATTTCCTTCTTCACTTCCTGGATTTTTTTCTCATTTCCTTATGTTGTCTGAGTCTTCTTATATCTCTTTTTCCTTAAGATTGTTCCTCAGGGTTCCTTTTCAGTCATTTCCAGAGTCTCCTGTGTATAGGGTCTGGTATTTGAGAATTACTGTATTCTTTTGGTGGTGTCATATTTTCTTGGGTTTTTGCGTTTCTAGTTTTCTCTGTGTTGATGTCTGGTCATCTGGTAGAGCAGTTTCTTCTATTACTCTGGAGTGGGCTTTGAGGAGAGAGAGACATCCTCTTCTTTTTCTGGTCTCCGCTGGTGACTCTCCTTGTGTCAGTGCAGTCAAGTGTCTGGGAGGCCACCTACACAGTGGCTGTGGAGGCCACCTACACATGGCTGTGGGGTGGCTGTGGTGGGCCACCCACGTGGAAGTGGTGTTTTCATTGTGCTCCTTGCCTGCTTCTGGATGGAGGGGGCGGCTGCCCTCGGCCTGTATGAGTTTGTTTTAGAATTAAAAGTTATTTATGCCCATGGCCAAAAATTCAATCATTTCAGAAAAAGTATAATAGGAAAAGTTTGGTCTCCCCACTAACAGATGCCATATAACGTTCTGTACCCTGCTTCTTTGTTGATAGTGTATTTTGGTGCTCTTTTCGTAGCAGCACACTGAGACATTCCTCATCTTCTTTAATGGCATGTTATCTTCTTTAATAACATATTAAAGGAGGTAAAGAAGATAAGGAAGGTATTCTTGGTATTCCATTGTTTATAGATGGACAGTACCACACATGCAAACATACACACATTTCTTAATTAACCAGACCTGTATTATTGGTTAAGTTGTCTTTAGATTTTTTTGTAATTTTATTATATTGGTTATTCAACTGATTTTTATTTCTTTAGCTTTGATTAAGGTTGGGCATTTTTTCATATCTTTATTGGCCATTTATACATTTTTATCTGTGAACTACCTGTTAAGAGGTTTTTTAAATTACAGTAGTAGTAATTCATTGAATGTCCTATTTTGTGCCAAACACTGGGCTGAGTGTTCCAACATGCAAGCTCTTGTGAAATCCTTACAACTCTGAAATATAAGATTGTTATTTCCACATTACAGATGAGAGGACTGAGGACCAGGGAGGTTAAGTAAAGTTGCCCCAAATTGCTGGCTTATGAGTGGGCAGAACCAAGATTTAATCACAGAAGTGTCTCATTCTATGCCCTGATATGATCATTTCCTCAGCAGACATTCTTTGTAAAAGCCTCTTTCAGAGCAGATTATAGACATATATAAGGATCAAGAAAAATACAGTACATATAAAAATGCTTTGCAAACTGTAAATTTGTTAATGTAAACGATACAAGGTCAAGAAAGGCTGGTATAGCTCTCCCAGCTTATATACTGAGCCTCAAGCACTTTGTGAGGTCATGAACAGATGTTTTCATAAAAACACCGAACCAAATGAGAGTAGATATATCCTCTGAATTGTACGACACGTAAAATATCGGATATTCTGAATATAGTGAAAAGAAGATATTTGCTATGTTAACTGGCAAATAGATGGTAATGACAATTTACACGGACTATGATCGTATTACTTGGTTAATACTACAAATGATTGTGATCACTGAAATAATATTATTGCTTTTGATATTTACTGACTTAGGAGAGGTTTTTTTTTTCTAAGCATAGAAACTCTACCAGTTGGATCACTAGGCTATTGGTTTGTTATGATCAGCAATATTCTTTAAGTTTTTGTTTTCTTTGTATTGTCTTTCCACCCCTCCATCCCTCATTTTGTAGGCTACAGCTGTTGATTCTGAATCCAACAACATTCCTCAGCTGGATGATTTTTTGGAAGATACTGCTCATGAGCTCTGGGCTATGACTCATGCTAAGATCTTGGGGTCTGAAACCTTAGCCGCCTTGGAGGATAGTAAGGACAGCCCAAACCTGGAGATCATGATGCTCCGAATGGAAGAAATGGAAGTAAGGTCTGGGACTGTTAGTCTGGTTCACCGCTGGGGACTGGCCTTTGCCAAGTGCAGATCCTCCTCATGCCTCTGTCGCTTAATACATTAGAGTTACACAGTCCTGGTTTTAAATCCCAGTTCTACTGCCAGCATGGTGTATGATCCTGTATAGTCACTTACTCTCTCTAATAAGTAAGGTGTTTTTAAGGATAAAATGAGGCATGGAGTATTCAGCCCACTACCCAACATGTAACCCAGTAAGTGATCATTATTATTATCCCCCTGATATCATTGGTATGTGATTCCCAAAACACTGAGACCGGGGCCTGGTTACACAAATAGGACCGTAGACTTTTTCTTCTATCAGCTTTTAAGTACAAGCATACTTCAAAAAGTTTGTGGAGGGGCTGGCCCGGTGGCTCACTGGATAGTGCGCCGCTTGGGAAGCGTGGCGGCGCTCCCGCCTGAGGGTTCGGATCCCACATACGGACCGGTTCCCGCTCACTGGCTGAGCGAGGCGCGGGAGCAACGCCGAGGGTTGCGATCCCGTTGCCGGTCCCCGGTCCAGTACGGGGGCAACACTGAGGGTTGCGATCCGTTGCCAGACATGGAAAAATGACAGAAAAGACAAAAAAAAAAAAAAGTTTGTGGAAAATAGAGTTGAAAGATAATACAAATTTTTCCATGAATTTTTGAAGACCCCTTGTACTATTCAATTGCCTCTTCTACCCTGCTAGAGTGTGATCCTGTTAAATCAGATAATTTTAGATTTCTTAATTTCTATGTTTCTACTTTTAGAATTCTTCTCTCATAAAATTCTAGACCTCAGACATCACTCAGCCCAACCCTGGATTGTTCAGAGCAAGAAATGGAGACATAATTTTGTAGCCAAGGTCACAAAAAAATTCCTGGTAGAACTAGGATGAGAATTCAGGACTGCTGACTCCCAATTCAGCATTTTCTTTTTAACTGCACCATGATAAAATCTCATTTCTGCTTTGCTGCTAAATAGAAACATTGTAGGGAAGATAATTTTTTGTTGGTTCCTGAAAATTTAAAGAAATGCAGTTTATCCCAGTCTTGCAACTGATTTTCCCTTCTTGGGGATAGCTGTCTAGACCTGAGCTGTGCAAAAGAGTAGCCACTAGCTGCATGTGCCTGTTGAAATGTAAATTAATTGAAATTAAACACACTACAAGTGGTTAATAGTTAGTGGCTACTGTGTTGGACAGGCACATGTAGACCATTTTCATCATTGCAACAAGTTCCAGTGGACAGTGCTGGTCTGGACTGCATTTATGTTAATTGCTTCATTTTATTTTAGACTTTACCTCATGAACTAATTACTCCCTGGCCTGGCAGATGCCCATTTCTGGCAGTGTGTCTGTATCAATTATGTCTGCTGTACTTTTACATCCTTGCTAGTTCTAGTTTGCAATGAAACTCATTTTTTCTCATAAATTAAACTTTTTTTTTTTTTTAAGAAATACCAGGAGACAGTTCGCCAAAGGTACAATAAAATTGAATATACCGATCCTCATTTTTGGATGCAGGAAGAACAAAATGGTAAGTGTTTCCACCACTTTACCCCCAACAATTTATTCTGAAAAGTTTAAAACATAGAAAAGTTGAAAAAATTGTACAGTGAACACTCTCATAGCCACCTTCTAGATTCTACAATTAACATTTTGCTATATTTGCTTTTTCACATATCTATTTATTCCTCTGTCCATCAGTTCATATTATCTTTGCATTTCACATGCATCTTAGCTATACATTTCAAAGTAAGTTTCAGATATCAGTATACTTTACCCCTAACTATTCAGCATGTGTATCACCAACTAGAGTTTAATATTTACTTATGGTTCTTTTTTTTTTTTAGATAAAATTTACATATAATAAAATGCACAGATGTTAACTGTGTCATTTGGTGGGTTTTGACAAATGGATACATGTTTGTTACCCAAACCCCTGTCAAGATATAGAACACATCATCACCTTGGAAAGTTCCCTCATGCTTCTTCCCAGTCAGTTCCCCACCACCAAGGCAGCCACCATGCTTTTTCAGTTTGTTTTGACTATTCTAGAATTTCATGTAAATGCATTCCATACATACAGTATGTTCTCTTTTGTCTAGGCCTCTTTCATTCATGTAGTATTTTATAGATTTATCTGTATTGCTTATTTCCTGTTGCTGCTATAACAAATTTAAGTTCGTAAGAAGTTTAAGCCACAAATTGAGTGGCTTAAAACACAAATTTATTCTCTTATAGTTCTAGAGGTCAGAAGTCTGAAGTGAGTCTTAAAGGCTGAGATCAAGCTGTTGGCAGGGCTAGTTTATTCTGCAGGCTCCGTGGAAAAATCCGTTCCTTGCATCTTCCGGCTTCTAAGTGTTGGGCTATTGGTTAATGTACACAAAAAATGATTATATATTGTAATGATGAATAAGCTAATTATCCTGATTCGACTATCACATGTTGTACACAAGTGTTGATAGTCAACTCTGTACCCCGCAATTATGTATAATCAATTAAGTTTCAATAAAAAAAAGAATCTGCTGTGAATAGATAGATTCATGTCTAGTCTTTTTTATTTTATTTTATTTTTTTAAAGATGACCGGTAAGGGGATCTCAACCCTTGACTTGGTGTTCTCAGCAACATGCTCAGCCAGTGAGCGAACCGGCCATCCCTGTATGGGATCCGAACCCGTGGCCTTGGTGTTATCAGCACCGCACTCTCCCGAGTGAGCCACAGGCCGGCCCTGTCTAGTCTTTGTATGGACATAAGTCTTTGTATATCCATATCTCTTGGATAAATACCTAAGAGTAGATTTGCCAGGTCATGAGGTAGGTGTGTGTGTTTAACTCTACCAGAGCAGCTATACATTTCATACCTGTCAACATTTCCATCTGTATCGAGCTGCTGTTGCTTGACATCCTTGCCAACATTTGGTGGTGTCAGTATTTTTAATTGTAAAACCATTCTGGTGGTGGTGTGGTGGTATCTCATTGTGTTTTTAACTTAATTTCTTGATAAATAATGCTATTTAGAATCTTTTCAAGTGATCATTAGCCATTTGTATATCTTCATTTGTGAAGTGTTCAAAATCTTTTGTCTGTTTTTTTAAAAAATTGGTTTGTCTTTTTGTTTTTGAGTTGTAGGAATTCTATGTATTCTGGGTACAAATTCTTTGTAAGATATGTTTTTGTTTGTTTTTTAAAGTAGTTTTAGGGGCCGGCCCGGTGGCGCACTGCTACAGTGCGCCGCTTGGGAAGTGCGGCGGCACTCCCGCCGAGGGTTCGGATCCCACATACAGACTGGCCACTCACTGGATGAGCGAGGTGCGGGAGCAACACTGAGGGTTGCGATCCCGTTGCCGGTCCCGGTCCGGTACGGGCGCGACACTGAGGGTTGCGATCCGTTGCCGGTCACGAAAAAAGACAAAAAGGAAAAAAAAAAAGTAGTTTTAAAGAGATATAACTTACATAACACAAAATTCACTCTTTGAAAGAGTATAATTCAGTAGTTTTTAGTATATTCACACAGTTATGCAACCATCACTACTGTCTAACTGCCGAACATTTTCATCACCCCAAAAAGAAACCCCGTATTTTTTAGCAGTCACTCCCCATTCTCCCTCCTCCTCCCCCTGGCAGCCACTGATCTACTCAGATAGATGTTTTACAAATATTTTTTTCCCGTCTGTGGCCCAAATATCTCTTTTCTCAAAGGTGTTTTATGAGCAGATAGTTTAAATTTTGATGAAGTCTAACAACAATTTTTTCTTGTGTGGTTTTTGCTTTCTGTGATCTAAGAAATCTTTACCTACCTTCTAGTTGAGAAGAGATTCTCTTGTTTTCTTCTAGAAGCTTTATGGTTTTCGTTTTTAATGTTTATTTCTATGATCCATCTTGAATGAAAGTTTGTGATTTAAAGTAGAGGTTGAGGCTCATTTTTTTTTTCTTTTTTCTTAACGCATACCAATTTGTTCTAGCACCATTTGTTGAAAAGCCTTTTGCTTTTCTCCTCCACTTTTCAGAATTCATACATAAGCATTTTGGTTGTAATCATTAGGCTACTCGTACAGTTTTGGCTGACAAGAGTTACTCAAATTCTATTTGACCCATGCTTATCAGTTACTGCCTTACTCAATGAAAGAAGGAGAATAAAATATGGTTAGACATTACCTCTAAAGGAACGTAAGCATGAGGGGTATAGAGCGTTTACAGCAGCAGCATATTTCACATGTAATTATTTTAAAATATGAGTTTGGTGTACTGTGTTAGAAAAAGTACTCTCCATGTCAAATTTTGGTGGAAGGATGAGCCGTCTAAACGAAATACTTATTTGTTCCTTTTATGTATTCTGTGTTTTCAAGCATTCAGTTTTTTGCTCAAGTTCTCTCTTCCCCCAACCCTCATCCAGAATCCATTTTCCTCTTCAAGTACCAACTGAACCATTCTCCCAGGCGCAGCTCAGATGATCCTTCTGTACTTGTGTGCTGCTTTTCCTGGTATTCGTACACTGGAACTTTGCTATCTTCCTCCCTTCTCTGCCCATGAACTCCCGTAGCACTTTCTGGCACGTTCTACCATGTGTTAGAACTGTTTGTGAAGGTGTTTTATCTCTGTCAACTAAGCCACAGATTCTTTGAGGCCAGAGAGTTTGTCATAGTCAGTTGTGTCCCCCATTGTGCCTAGCACAGGGTAGCACAGCAAGGGCCCTTTTAATCATTGTTTAGTTAGTCACTGGGCATTTTAGCATCTTTTTGTATGGAAGCAGAGGACAGAAAACGTTGAAGGGCAATTTGTTTCACTGATGGATTGGCCATTGGCCACAAAGTCAGGTTGCATCACGTAGAAGACAGCCTTTAAAAGGCTTAGTGTTCTCTTTTTTCAAGGATGATTTAAATTATTAGTCACTATTTATGACTCTGCAGTGTCTAGATATGCACTTAAAAAGAGCTTTTTAGAACACTAAGAACTGAAATGAATTTTTAGACACTTGTAATTCCAGAGTCATGAAATTATAGTAAAAATCCTATGTTTTCAGTTGTTCTGATTGTTCTTCCAGTTGCATCACAAAACTAAATTTAAAGTGATCTTTGGATTGTGCGGTATCTAATCTATATCTCTTATCCTCTCTGTGAACAATTGAAAATTGATTGTACTCTCAGTAGTAGTTTTACAAAAGCTGATTTATGCAGTATTTCTGACAGTAAGAAAACATAAGCATATAAATGTGACTTAGAGAGAAAGTTGCTTGACATATACAAGGGCACTTCAAAAAGTTCATGGAAAGATTTTGTCATCTTTTCATTCTGTTTTTCCATGAACTTTTTGAAGTACCCTTATAGGTGCTCCCATCTTAAGAGAAGGACAGATTTTCTTCTTATACTTGAAATACATTTAAAATTATAAATAGTCTGAAACTCATAACAGCTATCGTCAAACTTGCCAGTTAGTTAATAAATTAATGTTTTGACTATTGTCATGCAGATTTTTCTAGCAATGCCCAGAGACAAATTAAATCAGCTAATTAAGTGTTCAGGTGTGAGTGGCTTTTTTTCTCCTTCATTAATCAAAGCATTTAAAGGTTAAAAAACAAACCCAACTGCCTGAGACTCCTTGCTCTAGTGGCTGGGTCTCAGTGGACGTACATAGCCTGGGGCTTTGCATAGACCATTTGAAGAAGTCATTCTCAGAGCAAGCAGAGGCTTGGAAGGAGTTCATTATTTCTTAAAACCCGATTTCTCATTGGTTTCTTTGTAACTTTTAAATTCACCTTTGCATTTAAAACAAGAGTATTTTTCCCATCGCTTCTAGCTAAGCCCATTATGCCTAAGAAACATACATGTGACTTCCTCACGGGGTGGCCACTAGGACAGCTCTAATATGGACATCAACTTTTCTTTATAAGCAGCCATTTTATACCTCTCCTTTTCTAGACCAAAAAATTCCAGCAGTAAGTGAAAGGCCTCTGCCTCCTCATCCAATCAGGATCACAAAGACAGCAGCTCGCAAGGATCCAGCCGTGAACATCATGTTAGAAAAGCCCTGCAATGGCAAGTAAGTGGCAGCAACACTGATTTTATTCTAGTTGATTGCCTTTGACATTGTTGTGTTTTGGATTCCTTTAATTCCCACAAGACAGAAAAATATTCTTCTTTTGAGCAAGATCTTGCCAAACTCCAAGATGCACAGTAAAATAGAATGTTTGTAAGATGGGCGTTGAGTGTGTTGCATCTTAAGGAGCCTTTCAGTTATTCAGTAACGTCTAGTTGGTTTTTACTGTTGAAAGCATCACATTGGTACATGTGGGTTGTACTGATATTTACTACAAGATTTGCTTTAAGAATTCCTTTGAGGGACAAAAATCCCTACTGTGTTGAGGGTTAGTCCAACAAATGATGAAGGATGTTGAGTTTTGTTCACTGTGAGACAGAGCAATGAAGGTGACCCTTTGGTTTTTAAGCTATCAAGGTAAATTAACGGTTTATCCTTGCTTACAGATGATTTGGAATGCTTTTATCATTTTTATTTATTCTCAGTTCCCTGGATGAAAGTGTGGTAACTGAGGAGAGACTGGAGAAAAGAGAAGCTGTCCTTCCCTCCTTTGCAGGAGATTCTCAACAGAAAGAAGGCCGAGCTCCCCTCTTTGTCCCACCAGGTATGCGGCACAGCATTGGTGACTACTGCAGTCGTTTTGAGCAGTACCTCCGGATGATATCTCATGAGGCCATAGGCTCCTTCAACCCCTGGCTGATAGCTGAAAGGTCAGTAAAATGTTATGTGCCTCTGTTTAAGAACACAAGTGCCAAATTTTAGACTTACAGAAAAGCCAGAGAAAGAATTAGCCAAAGGACTAGCCCGTCTCATTCCATGCTTTTGGAGCCTGGAGTTCCAGTGGTTGCTCTTGGGCTAGCAAACAGGCTTTCTCTGCTCACTGCTTTTTTTCACATATGGGAGACCATGAAACAGCATAGGTGATGCCCCTGGAACGAATGCTCTGCTCCCTCTCCTTCTTAGGCAGAGTGTCTTAGTCAGCTTGGGCTCCCATAACAAAATGCTACAGACTTAAACAAAGGAATGTATGTCTCACAGTTGTGGAGTCTGGGAAGTCTAAGATCAAGGTGCTGGCGGATTCAGTGCCTGGTGAAGGCCCTCTTCCTGGGGCTTCAAGACAGCTGCCTTCTTGCTGTGTCCTCACGTGGCAGAGAGTGTAAGCTCTGGTCTCTCCTCTTATAAGGACACTAATCCCATCAAGGGAGCTCTACCCTCATGGCTCACTTAAACCTAGTTATCTTCCAAAGGTCCCACTTCCAAATACCAGCACACCGGGGGTTACGGCTTCAAGATATAGATTTTGGGGGGAAACAGACATTCATCCCCTAACAGCAGAGGTATAATATTCAGAAGTCAAGTCAGGACTGATTTCCTGTTGTCAACGAGAGTGATGTCCCATCAGAGACCACAAAATATTGCTGGGCAGCAAACAGTCATGATCATGAAATCTTCATGGTTGGGACAAGCTTGCCTTTACAAGCAGCAGGTCTCTAACTTTGCAACATTTTCTTTAGCCCTCTCCTTCTTTGGGTTGCCTCCCCTAGGAAAGGTAGTTTCATGGAGTCATAAAACAGGATCCTGTAGCTACTGAATATTTGAAGAATGCGTTGCCTTCTTTTATATACAAAATACTTTTTTAAAAGATATGTATAAATCTATATTTTAATAGGGCTGAAATTTAAATTCCTCATGGGTTTCACGTCTTTACAAACATGCAAGATATTTTTTATCATTGAGCTAAGGTAGTATACCATGATTACATTTCCTTCTTGGACAAGTTTTGAACATATTCCAGGAGTTAGTAAGTACTTCTTTTTTGTTTGCTAATTCTTTTATGTATTTATTAACTTTCCCCACACACTAGCCAACAAGTTCTCAATATAATTTTCCTCATGATCAAAAATATCAGTTAATCTCTATTTCTTGACCCTACTCCTACTTTTTCTTCTGAGACCCTCTTTCCTCCTACCCCTGTCTGGGCCTCTACTCTCCAGAACTGCTGTATTGCTCTTGTCCTGGGACTTTCCTTCATAATCACCCTGAATGTTGGGTTACCTCTCTCTCATATTAGATTTCTTATTTTCTAGTGCCCTTGTCTTCCTCTCTTTTGGTGTACTCTCTTATTTTGATGGAAAATATCCTTTTATGTGTATTGAAGGAAATTTCTTGAGACTTACAAGTTTGAAAGTGTCTGTTCTGCTTTCGTACTTGATTGATGATTTGGCTGAGTTTAAAATTACCAAAGTGGGTTTATTTTTGCCAGGGAATATACCTTCCTTCTTTTGTGACTGTAGAGAAGGGATAGTCACTTAGCTGCCAGGAGTAGGGGTGAAGATCTATCAGTCTGCTTGTCTGGCAAATTTTCGACCAGTTTCCTCATTTTCTACCGCATAACTCACCCACCTTCATGACTCCAGTGCTCTTACTTCCTGAACCTTTCTGATGTCTTGTGGGACAGATCGGCTTGCTTTTCCACAACATCTCCCTACAGGCTGGTAGGTTTCAGCTTCCTCTATACTTCCTCTATGCTGCTAAATCCATGTGCTTTGTATCTTCTGAAAATTTTGGACATTTCTCACCTACTTTTGTCTTTTTTTTTTTTTTTTCTCCTGGTATATTTATCTATTTCCTTTTATTTTAGTGGAATTTTGGGAGGGATCTTAGATAATCACTTATGTTCAAGTGCTCAGGTTTGACCTGAAGTCCTGAAACTTCTTTTTAATAGATAGAACCCTTCAAAGCACACGTGACCTTTTCTGGTTGAGATGCACATTTTTCTTCACATGTGCTCTGAAGGGTTCTCTGGGGGAAGAGAAAGGTAAACTCAACCCGCTTCCATGTGTTAATGCACAGTCCCGTAGCATACTTACTCATCTTCCCTTAGCCTGTCTGCAGAGGTTAGGTTAACTGGCATGTTGGGAAATCCCAAAGCAGGCCAAGGAAGATAGATTGTTTCTCCTATGTTCTTATCTTCCATTTTACTTGATAAAATGATACATTTTGTTCATAGTGTTTTGTAGGTGTAGGGAAAAGCTCTCTCAGCCTGTAAGGAATAATAGGTTCAAATGTAGAGGACAGAGTTTTTAAAATAGGCCTGGATTTTTACAGATGTTTTTCTCTGCTATTCTTTGACCCCAGTGACAGTGCATTTGAACATTCTAGCTCTGTTTTTTATTTCTCCTGTTTTTATTTCTTATTTAAATGTTCTAAAGATGTATTACCAGATCTTGAAGAAGTATCCAAAGACACTTGACTTCATCTAGTAATCTATTGTGTAAGGGGAAAGCTAGGTGAGTTTTTTCCTTTCTTTAAATGTCTCTATTCCTCCTTCCACCTGAAGAACAGTACTATTCCAGTGATAAGAGTTAGCAGATGATATAAACTGGATGCACATAAAGGAGTGATTGTGAAAGGAAAGGCTTAAGCTGATAGTGCTTTGATGAAAGCAAACTCTTAAGGATTCCTGGTTTGAAAGTAGACCTGGAGAGTTTTGGTTGCAAGGGGCACATTGAGCATGTCTATTTATCTCTACTCACTGTATCCCTATCCCACTATATGTCACTAAAAGAATAAATAAAAGGCATGAAATCATGACAGCAAACAAATATCAATAAAAACTTGGAAGTCATAAAGCAATTAGACAAATGGCAAATGACTTCGCAGACCAGAGAAAACCAAGCACCTAATGGGGGTGAAGCCCAAAACTAAGTTTTCTATGCAGAAGAATGTTGGTAGAATTAGAAGCACCAGATGGTTGTGAAGGCATGAATATAGGTGAGCCAGAAAACAGGATACTTGATTGAAGTTCTCATTCTTGAAAATGAGCAGACAGCTGAGATGACCATACATTTGATGAAAACCATGAAAGATACATAGGCTTTTATAACAGACCAAAGAACTTTGAGGAAGCAGAGATAATGCAGTATGCAGAATAAAACATTAAAAACAAACAAACTAGAATTAATATTTTCAGAGAGCTAAGTGAAGCTCTTAAATCGTGAAATGAGGACAGGATACTATAGGAAAAAGACACTATAAAAAGAACTTTCAGAGAATTAAAAAGTTCTTAGAAATTAAAAACATGATGGCTGAAATAAATTTGCCAGAAGGATTTAAAGAAAAAAAGACAAATCTTTCAGGCAGTAGAATAAAAAAACAAAGAGCTAGGTAATAGAGAAGAAAAGATATTTAAAAATTAGAGGCTTGATCTAGGAGATGTAACATCTGAATAGTATGAGTTCCAGAATGTGAGAAGAGGAAAAAAGCAGAAATGGGAAATTATCAAAGAAATACTATAAGAAAATTTCCCAGAAGGCTGTTAGTCTTTAGATTGAAAGAATTCATCAGTTGTCCAGTGAGTGAGTGAGCACATGAGTGAATGCTCAATAGAACAGAACACAGCATGGCTGGCACATCATTATGAAAAGGAAGTTTGAGCATCCTAGTGTAAAGAGAAGATGACAAAAGAATCCAGAGAGTAAAAGCTGGACACATTCAAATCATCAGAATTGAGAATGGCATATTGTTTTCAATAGCAACGCTGGAACACATTAGAGCACACTTCCAAAATTTGACCTAGAATTCTGTGCTCAGCTAAATTACCAGTTAAAGTAAGGATAGAATAAAAACACTGTTAGGCATTCAAAGTATCCAAAAATGTAGTTCCCATGCTCTGTTTCTCAGTAAGCTACTGGATGACATATGCCACCAATGCAAGGAGGACTTGGGATTTAGGAAACTTAGACGCCAACATGGAACTTCCAGGAAAAAAGCAAAAGCCATTTCCAGGAGAAGAATTTTTCAGTGAGCATAGAAAGCAACTAGTTCAGATTGGAGTAGAGGGACAGAGGACTCCAGGAGGGATGGAGGAAGAGGGATGCCTCTGGGGGGATGCCTTTTCCCTGAAGTGAAAGGCAGAGTGAGGAAGGTTAAAAAAAGAAGAAAATGGATACATTACCTGATGTGTTGGAATGTACTGGGAGCATCTTTATATTTCTCTCACAGTGATAGGAATATAGAAACTGAAGCAAATATAAAAACGAGGTAATCATTTCTGCTTCTAGTAATGATGTACTTGGTAATTTGGACCACCTCTCCCACTGAGGATAACTGTTAATAGAAAAACTATATTAAAAATAAAACCTATATGGGCTGGCCCCGTGGCTTACTCGGGAGAGTGCGGTGCTGGTAGCACCAGGGCTGCGGGTTCTGATCCTATATGGGGATGGGTGGTGCACTCACTGGCTGAGCGTGGTGCTGACGACACTGTGCCGAGGGTTGTGATCCCCTTACCAGTAAAAAAAAAAAAAAAAAAAAAAAAAAATACTATATGCTTGAAGGCATCAAGAGGTTAACGAGGTAATGATGAATAACTGGGCCAGGATCCTGGAGAAGACAGGGACCCAGGGAGGGTAGTCCATTTTTTGGCACTGGATAGTCAATTGTTGGGAGTGGCAAGTGGCACTTGCATCACAGGTTGAAATCCAGGGGTTACCAAGGTCAGGGAATTGCCCTGGTAAATTTTTCTCACTTTTGATTGGGACCCTGACAGTTTACACTCTAGAAGTACGGTGACCTGGATGTAAATAGGGCTTATCAGGGCCTCCACTGAGGTCCAAATTAACTCAGTTCCTGAGGTTGGATTGAGGTGATTCTAGATTGTTATTGTCCCCCTGGCACCAGTCATAAGCAAAAATAAATTTTCTCTGGAGGAAAATAATATTATCTTAGGACTCAACTTACTTCTACAATTTTCAAATACAATGTCTGGTATATGGTGAAAAATAACCAGGCAACAGAGAAAAAACAGAATAATAAGAATAGTCCCACAGCAGCTTCAAATATTAGAACTATTTCATAGACATTAAAATAACTGCCTAGTGTGTTCATAGAAATAAAATGCACAGCTTAGAATTTTGGCAGAGAACTGGGAACTAAACAACATCCAAATGTACATTCTAGAATGAAAAATACAATTTCTAAAATGAGGAATTCATTGGGCTGAATAGCAAATTAGACACAACAGAAGAGAAAATTAGAGACTTGGAACATGGGTCAGAAGAAAAGGTCCAGAGTGATGCTTGGAGACACACAAAATAGATGAAAAGTAAAGAAGAGAGGGTAAGGGACATGGAGGATAAAGTAAGAAGGTCTAATATATATATTGTTGGAGTCTCAGAAGGAGAGGAGGGAAAGAAAATGAGTTAGAAACAACATCCAAAGAAATGATGGCTATCACTTTCCCAGAGTAACAAAAGATATCAAGTCATAGATTCAGAAAGCTCTAAAAACCTCAAGCAAGAAAAATAAAAGGATATCCAAACTTAGCAATATTATAGTACTGTTGAAAAAGAGAAAAAAATCTTAAAATCAGCTGGAGGAAGAAAAACACAGAAGAAACTAAAATAGTAGAAGGAGGAAGACCTGGCAGATCTTTCAAAATTACAAAATAAAAGAACTACCAATCTGGAGTTCTAAGCCCAGTGAAATATATATCAAAAAGGAAGGTGAGAAGAGAGGTTCCGGGCAAATGAAGCTGAGAAAATTTAATACCAATAGACCTTCACTATAGGACGTATTAAAAGGGTTTTTTTTTTTTTTTTTTTTTTTTTTTTTTTTTTTTGTCTTTTTCCGTGTCCGGCAACGGATCGCAACCCTCAGTGTCGCCCCCATACCGGACCGGGGACCGGCAACGGGATCGCAACCCTCGGTGTTGGTCCCGCGCCTCGCTCAGCCAGTGAGCGGGAACCAGTCCGCATGTGGGATCCAAACCCTCGGGCGGGAGCGCCGCCGTGCTTCCCAAGCGGCGCACTATCCATTGCGCCACCGGGCCGGCCCTAAAAGGGTATTTTTCAGGCAGAAAGAAAGCAGTCACAGATGGAAGGTCAAAAATATAGGAAGGCATGAATTAAAAAAAGTAAATATGAAGGTAAATGAATTGTAAAAAACTTGTTTTCTGCTGATGTCTTATGGGGTGTGTGTCTACGCATACATGTTTAAAGTATGCTGTAACAATAGCATATAAGATATGTCAGGAAGGGGATAAATGTAGCTTGCAGTCTAAGGTTCTTGCATTGTCTGTGAAAAGGGTAAGAATATCAATTAACTTTAGATGTTAAGTCAAGGATGCTTGTAATCTATGGTGGCCACTAAAGGAATAATAAAAGCATATATAGCATCCAAGTTAAAGAAGAAAAAATGTATTTAAAAATTACAAAATTTAGAAGGCGAGAAAGAAGAGAGAACAAACAGACAAATAGAAATACTTAGTATTAAGTAGTATAAACTCAAATATATCAGAATAACATTAAATGAAGAAGGACCTTACATGCCAAATTAAAAGACAAAAGATTGTCAGATTAGCAAAAACAAAACCAAACAACTGGGGTGCGATTGGGGTAGGAAGGATACGAGATGGGGAGTGACCCTTAATCTGCATTTGCCTTTTTAATATAATTCTGACTTTTGGAACCATGTTCATGTTTCCTACACATCCCCCCTGATCAATAGGATGGAGAATACCCTAAATTAGAATACGTACAGAAACAGGAACCTAACTGTGTTTCAGATAAATAGCATAACCATACTAAAGGGGACTGAGACAGATAAGAACTAGCCTAAGTGTACTTTGACTCTATACCCTCTGGCTGAAGACAAAAAGAACTGCAGAGCATGTGCTGAATTCTGGTTAGTAGGTTTCTTTTACATAGTGACATGGGTCAACAGTTCTAAAACTACTTTCTGTATGTTTTAGGATTGATCAAATAAGTACATTGTGAGTAATGGGAGTGAGGTTACTGAATGAATCCTCTGTTGAATTGGAATGAGAGGTATTTCTTATGAAAGTAGGGTTTTTGATAGATATAGATACAGGGGTGTGTCTGTGTTTCTTAGTTTGTCTGCTGAGAGGACCCAGAAACAGAGGTACCAGTAGCAGTGAGCACACCTGGCATCCAGATCTTGGTTTCTAAATGCTGTTCCCCATGAAAAGGTACTAGGGCTCTTTGGAGAAAGGGCTGATTCCAAGACTGGTGCTGTAAGGTGAACCTGGAACATCCTGTTGTGCCAGAAAGGAAGTGCTCAAAGAATGATGGGGACTCATCAAGAGGACACTGGAGCCAGCTCAGAGGGGCTCCCGCTGGCCAAATCTAGGACTTTTTCAAGCATCAAAATAAATAATAATAGTAACAGACTACAAACTGTTGAATAAAGCAAGAATTTATAAAACCAAACTGATAATGAATGAATGAATGATTGAATGAATGAATATATAAATAAATAAGGGAGATGGAAAAGCTGTCTCTCTTGCTGTCTTCACTTTTTTTTTTTTTTTTTGCATGTAGAATGCTAACTCGTAGATGGAGAAGGAATGATGGAATTAGAAAATCAGTGTTTGGCAACCCTGTAATAATTGATTCAGGCTGAGAGGTTCAGTGAGAAACAGGATATTTATTTATTTATTTATTTATTTATTTTTTTATGACCGGCCACACCGCGCTCAGCCAGTGAGTGCACCGGCCATCCCTATATAGGATCCGAACCCGTGGCGGGAGCGCTGCTGCGCTCCCAGCGTCACACTCTCCTGAGTGCGCCACGGGGTCGGCCCAGAAATAGGATATTTAAATAATCTCAAATCATCTCCCTATAATACACGTATTATTAATTACAAAGAGAATATAGTAACTTTCCAAGTGAGAAACCTGGCAGACATCACTGGAACTAAGTAACCAAAATGGGACAAATAGATGTCATGATGCACTGAGGAGACAGTGTCCCTTCTGTGGCATTTGTTCCAAAAATGTATAGCTTGAGTCTAATCATGAGGAAACATCAGACAAACCCAAATTAAGGGACATTCTACCAAAAAAAAAAAAAAGAAAGGTCTTTATTCTTCAAAAACTGTTAAGGTCATGAAAGACTGAAGAACTATTTCAGATTAAAGTAGACTAAAGATACACGACAACTAAATGCAACGTGTGATCCTGGATTGAATCCTGGACTGGAAAAAGTTTTCTTTTACATGACATTATTTGGGTGGTTGGCAAGATTTGAATAAGGTCTGTAGATAAGATTAGGTAACAGTTTTGTATCAGTGTTAATTTTATGTTTGTACCATGGTTATCTAAGAGAATGTGCTTGTTTCTAGGAAATACACGCTGAAGCAGTTCAGGGATATCAAGTCTGCAACTTACTCTCAAACATTTAAGAAAAAAAGGTGTGTGTGTAGAGAGAGAGGAACACAGATTTGGAGTATCAACCCCTGTCCCACAGAGCAGGCACTCACCCTTTCCTCTGTCAGGCATTTAGGCAGCTGTCAAAGGCGGATCTGAACTGGGGCTGGGTTGCAGCTTGTTAGTTTCTGGTCACCTCCAGTTTCAAACATCTCTAGGGTGAGGTGCATTCTGTGTGTTATAGGCTCGTCGCTCTAGCAGGACTTTGGGATCTAAGCACCACCATCTTACTATATAGGAACTCAAGGCCTCATGCTGTGTTTTTCTCTTCAGAAGTATCTTGGCTATTCTTGGCCTTTTGAACTATTATTTAAGTGTTAGAATTGACTTGAGTTCCCCAGCCAAGAAGAAGAATGACTCCCGTGTTTGGCTGTACATACCTTTAGCTGTGTCGTTTGTATTCCAGCTTTTCTGAAGAGCTGGTAGATGAAGCTCTGGGGGACGTGGCTGCTGAACTCCAGGATGCGTGTGAAGATTATGCAGAAGCTGTGTTCACCTCAGAATTCTTAGAGGCTGCTACGTAAAGACTCTCCAAGGCCGCTCGTGTCACACTGGAGAAGGGATGGCACCGCCCTTTGTTTTAGCCCACAGGAAATGTTTATCCTCAGCTGTCCATCCAGGCCCAGAAGGTGCTGCCCACTGAAAGGAAGGAAGTGCCAGCGGGGTCATCCTCACTTTGCATTTTCTCATAGTCATAGCAGTGGTTCTGGAAGTTTATGATGGGATATGTTACGTTTCTCAGTGCCCTGGAAATGTGAATTGATTATGACAATACAATATTTTTGGGATGTATAATTTTCCTATTGAAATATTATTATGTTTTTTCCTCTAGCTCACTTTGGTGATCAAAATGTTTTGAAAGGTAATAAATAAGTATATTTCACAGAGATTCAAGTTGCTTTTGAACTCTGGGAGGCATCGATGCCAATACAAGCGTTGTTACTCTCTGGTCTCATCACCTGGCCCAGGTTTCCCATTTTGGCAATTTCCTGTCAGGATACCTGTCCCTGCTAGGTTTTAGACTCAGGTAGAGCACAGAGTTTGGTTATGCTGCCAAACCTCTGCTCTACTGCAGCTTATTAAAAAGAGGAACCCCCCAGTTGTCAACACACTGTAATAAACATACATTTCTTTAATGTTCAATTCCCAGGTGATTTTTCACATTTTTGGTTCCTCAGAGTCTTTTATTGCGGTGTGTTGACACATTCCATTACAAAAAACTTTCTCTGATTTCAGAGGAAGTTTGAGGACATCAGGAGAGGACCAGGCATTCTCCTGAGCCTGGTTAAAGGTACAGAGCTCACTCTCTCTCTAATGGGGTCAGGAGTTTCTACATTTCCATACCACAAAGGAGTCCTGTGTGGGAGCGGAGAACAGATCTGGATGGTCTCCCCAGAGACAGGGAGAAATTTAATAGCTTGGTCCTTGAACATCTTATAAGTCATGTTTTGCCAAGAGAGCAGTCTCTGTGTTTTCAGAAACTCTGAATTCAGAAAAAGAAAAGGGATGTGCATAGAAATAAAACCACAGCCTGGCAAAAGTTTCCTTCAGTTTTTTGCCTGAGGCTTGGTGAAAGAAATGTGAAGAGAGAATGACATGGGGCGTGTCCTGGGGAATAATGTGAGTCCTTTTATAACGTGTGTGGTGTTGTCATCTGGGATTTTTCTCCAAAGTACTAGTATTTCAGGTGATAATTTAAATTGCTCGATCACACTTATTTGTGCAAAATTGTGTGAAAATTTGTTTAATGTTAATGTTTTCCTGCTTAATTTTATATAACTTCAGAATTTACAGAGCTTCAAAGGAAATTACAGGTCTTTAATCTGAGGAGTTAAATGTGTACACTTGAATTGAGAGGAGCACCTGTTGTTGATAGTATAAAGTAATTTGTGTGGCAGTTTTTACTGTGCTGATTTTTTAAAATAAACTCAATATTTTAAAGTATATACATGTCTATTTGAAATAATTTACATCTCCTTTTTTTCCCTTAGGCGAAGTGAAATATGATTTACAGAAACCACTGAGAGTACATGTATATTTGATTTGAGCCTAGTGGATTATTTGCCACCCCTCGAAACCCCCCTGAAAAAAAAGTAAATGATAATAAAAACCAACATGTACTGAGCACATACTAGAGCATTGCTCTAAGTGTTTTTCCATATACTAACTTATTTAATTCTCATATCATCTGTGTGAAATGGGTACTATTATTATTCACATTTTATAGATGGATAAAATGAGACACAGGAGGAGACAATTTGATCAATCACATCTGTATTTCCTGGTGCTGTGGTCATGGATTCACTTATCCCCATAAAGATGATTGTAGCAATTTTGAGAGTTCACTTGAGTGCCTTTTCCTGCCACTCCTTGTCCCACTCAGCATGTCCTCTGGAGCAGTCCCTTTCCTGCTGCAGCTTGTCCACTGAAGGATCAAGTCCAGAGGTGCCTTGTTTCAGGATCTTTCCAGTCTCCCCTGCCCCTCCCACCAGGTGCATTTCCCCCTCTCTGACTCATGTGGGTGAGACTTAGGCCTGCCTGCCTGTCCTGGTGTCTACTCTGTAGCCCTCGCCCATGGTGAACCTCTGCAGCCAAAGCATTCTCCAAATACACAAAAATAAATTACAGGAAATAAAAACGTTTGTTTGAAAATGGAAGTTGAATCCTTAGGATATAGATTTTCCCATTTATAGCCTTGTAGCTATCCTGGATCTCTAGGATATTTGTTCTTTGTGAGCAAGGGCCGATCACGGATGAGTCACTGTCTAATTCCCTTCAGTTTTCTCAGGACCAGAGACAAGCATGAGTTTAGTACTTTGGGTTGCGTAGGTGTCCCCAGTTTACAGAGATGCTGAAGTTCGTAAGCGTGTTTTTAGCACTTCCCACTCTGATCTCTCCAGCTTCACAGCTCTGGTCATGTTGGGTTTTTACCTGTTTACATACTTGCCTCTAGTCTGTTCAGCATCTTGAGGGCAGAGACTCTGCCTAGCATGTAGCTGGTGCTCAGTAGATTCTTTTAATAAAGAGAGAAGGAAGGCACGCTTTTGGGGGGATCGATTTTGTACAGCAGGGGGTCTATCGTGTCTTAAGTATAGTCCACGGAAACCGATGTTGACCTTTTGTGATCCTGAAATAGAATGCCATCTATGAGAAGTATAGATCCTCTCTGAGGTGCTGCTGCCATTGGAATTACAACTCGGATGGCAAGAGAGGGCTTCTCTCCTCCTAGAGCAGGGGGTGCATCTCAGCCTCGCGCTGCTTCTGGAGCTTAGCATGCTTTGGTCAGGGTGCTCCTGCGGATTGGGCTTGGGTGGGCCCCAGGCCTAGAGAAGAGGGCAGAGAGAAGTGAATGGGGGACCACCGAAATGATGCCCTCCCTCTTCCTCTTTGTACCTGTTACAGTGTGGGCATTGTGGCCCCTTCTCCTCTGCCTGTTGGTGCCAGGGGGCAGGAAGTGGTGGGGGTTGGAGGGGAGATGTTCTCTCTTTGCTCCCTCCCTTGGCTCACAGTCGCTGCTTCCTTGAAGGCAGGGAGAGTGTGTGTAGGGGGCGTGGGTGCGCTGGAGGCAGTGTCTGGGGGGGGGTGTATGTCAGCTGCCACCCTGTGTGCCAGTGGGTCTGAAAGGCAGGAGTAAGGGGCTGAGCCAAGCCCCAGGGCCAATAGCGGGGAAGGGATCCCAGTCAGGAAGTCTCTGTGTTCTCTGTGAGCTGTGTAGGTGTCCTAAACTCTCGTAGGTTCCTGATAGGAGCTCTGTGCTTTAGCACCTTGAGCCAGTGATGAGAATTCCTTGCAACACCAGTCAGTCAGGGGTGTCCATGCCACCGTGGGTGCATTATCACCACAAAAGCACCTTTGGAAGGGCTAGCCTAAGAGAACTCCTGGTTCCTTGGGCTCTTGAAAAGCTGCAGAAAGGAAGCAGCAGAAAGGCGGTGACCTGTGTCTTTATAAGTATTGGCTTTCTCCTGTTTGGCTCTGTTGGGTCAAGAGCAGAGATCTCCGATCTGTTCGCACTGGCGTGTGTATTAGCTGGCTCAGCCCAGTAATGAGGGCCTGTGTTGGAAGGGCTTCTTATCAGCCTTAGGAAACCCTGACTGGGACCCTGGGTGGGCCTCCAGGCCCAAGTGAACCCCATCAATACTGTCCATCAATACTGGTCCCACCCTGACCTAGAGCGCAGCTCTGCTGGCCAGACTTGACTGGCTTCTGTCCTCAGGCCCCCCTCACTAGCTCTAGGGCCCCCGTGCACAGTCTTCCCAGGGCCTGAAACGTGGCTTCTGACCCCCCGCCAGAAGCGGGGAGGCTGCTGCCAAATCTCCCCGAGGCTGCACCGCCCTCCTTGGATGACCTGCCTAATCTGCTGCTCTCCCTGGAGTCCCTCACTGTTCCTGTACTCCACCTGCTGGTAGACTCACTGACTTTTCTTGAAGCCAAACTGCTGCCTTTTACCATTGTTCCTGGCTGACTTTCCATCCATCCATCCAACTGGACTTTCTCCCGTGGCCTGCAGGCAGGTGGTCCATCCATTGCCACCACCGAGTCCACCCCTCCCCAGCCCCCCAGTGCCCCAGCGGGTGTGTCCAGATAGGCTCTGCCATGTCCTGCTGCCATGGAATAATTAAGACACCTCCACCTCTCCCCTTCACTGAGCCCTGGCTCTCCATGGGTCTGCTATGGAGGCTGCTCCCTTCCTGTTTCCTTCTGTGATGCAGGAGAGGGTATTAGTATCTCCTTGCTTCCACTGTGTCTTCCTGACCACTACTGCACCCTCATCACAGGGTGGCTACCCCCTTGGGAAGTCCAGGCCATTCTCATGTGTGTCCTCCGCCCTGGTGGTACCAGTCATGCCCCCATGAGACACACTGTGGGTCTTATAGTTTTTTGTTTTTTTTTTTCCTTTTTGTCTTTTTTCGTGTCCGGCAACGGATCGCAACCCTCAGTGTCGCGCCCGTACCGGGCCGGGACCGGCAACGGGATCGCAAACCTCGGTGTTGCTCCCACACCTCGCTCAGCCAGTGAGCGGGAACCGGTCTGTATGTGGGATCCGAACCCTTGGCGGGAGCGCCACCGCGCTCGCAAGCGGCGCACTGTAGCAGTGCGCCACCGGGCCAGCCCGGGTCTTATAGTTTTTATCCCCCCCTCTACCCATTCCAATAAGTCTTTGTGGAGAATCCTAAAAAGTCTTTCCCAGAGTTCCTGGAGCATCCTTATGCCAAAGAGCTGCTTAGCTCTTCCATCTCAGCAACCCAACTACAAGCCGGCTGCTGGGAGATCATAATTGCGAGACACCGCCTGCTCCGAGTCCTCATCTCCGAGCCCTGGCAGCCTTCGCTCCCCCAGGCACACTGGCCTTTGCTTGCACTGCCACCTCCACCCAGCCCCCTCTGCGCTCCCCTTTTCCGGATCTCTCACTACCCTGTGTGCTCTGTGCCCTCCTCCGCCCCTCTCTGCCTCTCCACCTCCCACCCTGGACATAGTCATGCATTTCCCTTATGCTCTGCTTGGCTCCTGAGGATCTCCCGCCCACACGTCTTCCTCTGTCTTCATTGTCGGTCCTGGTGAGGTCAGCCTAAGACCTCCCACTCATGGGCTGCCGAGCCTGCAGAAGGTCACCATATTTATTCTGAGACGCTCACTGCACATTCCTGCCACCCGCAGAGTGGGGCCTGCAGCACTCCGAGTCCATCTCTATCCTTGCCTGGCACCTTGCGTGACAGTGGGAGAATTCCAGGGAACCTCCCAGCTCTGAAACGCTGTGATCAAGAGAGGCAGGAGCATTCCGATCCCAGATGTGTGGGCTCTGCCATCTACCCTGCAGCTCCACAGTTTCCTAGGCCTGAGCTGAATTTGACCTAGGAAGCCCCCCGCAGGCACTGATTCCTCGTGAGCGTGTGGGAAGCAGGCAGTCCAGGGAGCCGTGGAGATCGACTGGCCACAAGAACATGGGCAGCCACCGTCCTTCATGGCCCTAAAGACTCCCGGGAGACAGTCCCATCTCCAGGGCCAGGCTCAGTAAGAGAGAGCTGACTCTTCTTAACCCTAATTGTCAACACACTGCTTTTGGAGAGTTATCTAGAGACCAAGAGAAACTGTATGAATACTTTGGATTTAGCGGCATCTCACATCCACCCAGCCCTTTATCATTCACAGAATGCCTTTAAATATATACTCTTCTCTCATTAGGTCACTATAGCCTCCCCTGCTTTGTGTACCAGCAGTAATTCAGCTGGTCAAGAATTTGAGCCATACATTAAAATCCTGTGACTTCTGTGCCTCAGTTTCCTAATCTGTGAAATGGGGATAGAAATAGTACCCACCCAGTGTTATTGTAAGAATTAGAGGAAATTTCCATGAAGACGCTTAGAATAGCCCCTGGCAGATAGTAAGCACTCAAGAAATGATGACTATTAGGTTTATCACTAATAGTGAGAACCTGATAGTAGGACACCTTGGGCTTGTTCTCACAGGCTTAGTTCTTTTTTTGTTTGTTTTTTTTCTTTGCTTCCATGTTTTTATTTTATTTTTTATTGTAACATAGTTGATTGTACATATCCATGGGGTACAGAGTTGAGCATCCATACTCATGTGCAATATGTGATGCTCAAATCAGAATAATTATTGTATTCAATAATATACGCTGTCATTGCTATCCGTGGCCCTTTACCCATTCCTCCCACCCCCTTCCTTCCCACTTCTAGTAACCTCAGTTCTCCTTTTGAAAGTTCGATGTATTATAGTGAATGTTGTATCTTTCTTCTTTCTTTTATTCATATGTTTACTGTTTTAGCTCCCACTTGTTTTTTTTTTAATTCAACTTTATTAAGGCATAATTTACATACAATAAGAGGTGTACATTTTATAGCTCCCACTTGTGAGTGGGAACGTGCAGTGTTTCTCCTGGGCCCCAGGCTTCGCTCTGGAGTGCTTTCCTCGCCCTCTTCTCCACCCTATTGTCTCTGCTGACCCCTGTGTCTCGCCCTGCCTTGCCTTCAAGCTGGACACTTGGCAGCGCTTCTCCCAGCCTCGCCTGTGGCTGCCCCGAGTAACTCACTGTCTCCCCACTCCAGTTGGTCTGCTTGGGCTGCCTCTGAAAGACGTGCTTGCTCCAGGGCTTCCGGTGCCACCAGAGCTTCCTAAACTGACCCACGTGCTTATGGGGTAGACACAGTGTTAGCCCCACTTTACAGGCATGCTCAGGGTCAGGCAGACACAGTGACAGAGCCAGAGATCAGTTTGAATCTTTTAGTGTCCTCTCCGTTCTGTCACATGGTTGTGTCTTTCTCACAAGCAGGCGATTCTTAGATGGCCTAGAAAATCTTAGCAGATGTCAAATGTAAGTGCAATCTCCATTTTTTTTAAAAGTCAGCAAATATTTACTATGGTCCTGCTCTTTGCCAGACACTGTGCTTAGTTCTGGGCATACAAAAATGACTTGGATGTGTTTCCTACTTTCCTGGCACAGCCCAGCACAGAAACCAGGTCAGAGCAGGGCTGCTGTCTCAGTTTCCATCCACTCCAGCATAATCTGCTTCCCTCACCCCTTACACTCCCGCTAGGGCTGGGGCCTGCTGGGAGCCCCACCCACAGAGTCACAGCAGTGACTGTGTATAAGGAGCTTTATTTACCTGATCTCATTTGATTCTCACACTAACACAGAAATAGAGATTATTAACCCATTTTATGGATGAAATTGAAGCCAAGTGAGGTAGAGATTTTTCAACTAGAAAGTGGTTGTCACCAGGTCTGACTACAAATATGCTCTTCCCAGCAGTGCTGCTGCTTGGGCCTGGCACCCAGCCTGCGCTGGCCAGGCCCCTCTTCCCAGAACCTCCTGCAGGGGCCCGGTGCTCCTCTCTAAAGGTACAAACGCTGCTCTGCTGTCACACCTATGGCCTGGGCCTCCTGTGCCAGGCAGCATGTGCTGAATTGGATAGCCCCCCCAGCCAGAGATTTACTTACCTAGGCTTGCTGTGTGCACTGAGCACCACTGTGCAGATGGCCCTTCTGTCCCCACCCAGGCCAGCCTCAGGGGTGAAGCCAATGTCCCTAGCTCTCCAGTCTGGTTTCCTCCTCGGCCTCACAGAGGCGTCATTCTCAGGCAGCCTCTCCCAACGTGGTAGCAAAACGGGCACAAGCAGCCTCAGCCTGACAGTTTTCCCATTTACCAACCATGACTGAAAGAAGCCCCTCATTCCCATGGAGGCAAGAAAATGCCCCTGGCTCAGTGCTCCCTTGGCTCTTGACTGGCCCAACTTGGGTAACAAGCCCATCTCCCGTCCAATCCCTATGCTCTGATTGGTCAGATTGGAGTTACATGTCCACCCCTTAAAAAGGGGATGGGTCAGCATTATCTCAATTGTGTGGACTGAACGGGGGTGGGCAGATTCCTGTAGGAAAACCACCAAGTCCTGAAGCAGAAGGAACTGAGGCTGCACAGAGAAAAACTGCCAATGCACAGACAAAAAGGCACATCTCTTAAGACTAGGTAATAAGGCATTTTAATTTGCACTAACATTCATTTAAGGTTCAGTGCATGCTATGGAAATGCTGAGATAGTTCAGGCACAGGCCTCATATGGCAGGATGAAAACGAAAGGGAAGTGGAAGGAAAGCAGCACACCGTGGTTGCCCGTCGCAGGGAGTGATTCGTTTCTACCGAGTTAGGGCTGTGGGCTGTGCTTTCAGCAGTCTTCATGGAGGTGGTGTTTGAATTAGATCCTGAAATAGTTGGGACTCTAATAGTTGAAGGAGGGAAGGACCCCCGGGCAGAGGAAACATCATGGACAAACCCCAAAGTCTTGGAAGGGGGGAGCTTAGGTGTGAATATGGTGTGAATAGACAATATAGGCTCTAGAGGGGCTTAGCTGGAGTTGAGAGTTCCACTCTGTCATCTCAGTCCCAAGGCAGATGGAAAGGATAGCACCATGTACCCAATGAGGCTGAAGTGTTTGAGGCAGGGAAGAGTGGCCTCAGCAGCTCATGTCTTCTCCTGGCAAAGAAATTTCTCCAGCTGCAAGAAGATGCCTTGGAACGTGGATGAGCAGCTTCCCCCATCCTGTCCTCCCTCCCTTCCCTTGAAAGCATGACTTGCCCCAGATTGCCCTTGCTCGAGCTTTCTAATCTTTATTCTGTTTCTAAATGGGGGAGTCTACTGGGAGCCCCAGGCCCTTGCCAAGAGCTCTATCTGCATTGAATCAATCCCTCCTCTGAAATCCAATCCGTCATAAATTCTAGCCTCACAATCAACGTGCAGAGAGGTCTGCAGGCATGGGATTTTTTAAATAGTGAATGAGAAGCAGAATCGCTGCCCAAACTATTGAATCGGAACAATGGGAGTCTGAGGGAGGTGCGTGCAGGAGGGGCAGCTATTGAAGGACGGGCAGCTGTGACAGGGGACTGTGGAGCCCCACTGTGCCCGGCTGCGTGTGTGCCCGCTCTGCAGGCCGGGCCCTGCCCTCAGCCTGGCCTCTTCACCTTGATTAGCTCTTGCTAATGGATTTCATATCTGCTCGGTGTGACGGAGGAGTCTTGGCAATCCTCAAAGACCTGCAGAGCCTCCTCCCAGCCTTCCAAAGAGAAGCCGGCAGCCTTCGTCACCCGCATAGATGGCTCTCCGGCCAACATTTACTTTAGTGTCAAAAAGAAATCCCAGGCGTGTTTGAAGCAGATGTGGTGCCGAGTGGGCGGCTGGGCCTTTGTGAGGACAACCAGGCAGAGCCTTGGGGCCTGGGCTCTTCTGTCAGTGTTGATCCCGTTGTCCTCGCCTCCACAGGGGAGCGCAGCCATTCCGGGCAATGCTGCAGCCCTCGTGACCCGCGGCATGTGTGACAGAGGCTGCCTGGCGTGGGGGGACAAGGACGCCGGCTCAGGCGCCAAAGCTTTTAATTAACTCAGCTAATTGTTCACAGCTTAAGACACGAACAAGCCCCAGACTCCCTGCACTGACTCAGGGGGCCTGTTTCCCATCTGAACAAAGGCACAGATTAAAACAGGAGTTTGTGCTGTTTGAAAGGTTGACTCCTTCAAAAATCTGGACAAAACCTCTCATCAGAAAACACACACATATATACGCACATGTATATGCATATATACACACCACACACACATATACACACACACATACCCACCTACTCATACATAGATACACATACACACCTACATGTGCACAAGACATACATGGACATAATGTGTGCACATAAACACACATACATATACGCACTATATACACACATGCACATGTGCACATGCAACACGCATGCACACGGCACATAAACACGCACACACACACACTTTCAATTTCATGTGCAGTTTCACGGGGCTCACAATCCTAGGTCCAGGCAGTCCTGAACTGAGTGTTTAAGTCCGGGACCCTCCCCTTTAATACTCTCTGAAGTTGTGTATGTACGTAGCAGTGTCGCCATCACAAAGCGCCATCACAAAGCATTTTCCAATCTCTTCCTCTGAGGTAGACAGAGGAGTATTTATTGCCCCCTTTTCTGCAGACAAGAACAAAAGCGCAGAGTGGGGACAGGTCTCACAGGAAATCGGCGAAACTGGGACTAGACCTAAGGTCTTCTAATTCCCACTCGGGTGCTCATTCGGCTGCATCACTGTTTCCTCTAGCTTTTTTAGCCCATGCTCCCTTTTGATGCACAAACCAAACGAAGCAAAACCCCTCATTCTCCCCACCTCAGGAATTTCTAATAACCCTCTCACTGTTGGGAGGGGAGCAGAAATCTACTCCCCGGAGTTGAGGCTCACTGAATCTCAAGCTAAGAAGGCTCTTGTAAATTTTTACTTTGTATAGCTTGAAATAGAATTTCAAGAATAGAACTCTGAAAATCATGTTATTCTTATTTTCCAAATATGAAATATTGCAAGTGGAAAGATGTAAAACCACACAGCCCCGCCAGACAAGCGCTAGGGAAGGACTGCAACCTCCTCATTCGCTGGCCTGGCTGATCTTGGAGGCCTCCAACCCTGCTCTGCAGTCTCCTGCTCAGGACAGCGGGGTGGGGGGGACCCTCAGGCTGGGTGGCGTGCCAATCACAGGTGACTGTGAGAAGTGCCCCCCTCACACCCCCTAACAACAGGCAGCTGCACTTCCCTGAAGGTTTCTGCAAGCCTTAACTGTGGCAGGGCTTTAGGGATGAGCTTTGGGGGGATTGTTGGGTCCGCAGGATGACATGGTTTCCAATGTCTAAGTAATTTAGAAGTTATGATGCAACCTCTCATGGAAATTGTCCAGCCCTCAGAAATGTATTGCACTCTCAATGTCCCGAGAATACGGTCATGTGGATGCAGGACCCCACATCTCAGGACAAGATTCTCCATCTTCCTTTCCCACACCTGGAAGCTGGGCCATGCTCACGTGTTCCAGGCTTGGCCACTCAGGCCTGGCTCAAATGAGTGATGCAAAATTTTTGTATCTTTAGAACCCCATCAGTGGTCAGGTGTCTATGGTAAGAGAGCAGCCAGCTGGCCAAAGTCTTCCTGCTGAAAGGCGGCTGTTGTGCTTTATTATAGTTCTTGGGCCTCTTGAGCTGCCTCAGTTCCTGTCTGCTGACAGCTTTAAGACTGTCCTTTGATTCTCTGAGACCCTGACAGACTGCCAACAAACTGTCTTTTTGCTTTAGAGAGCCTGAGCGTGTGCCGGCTGCTTACAACAGAAGCACGCGTATTGCATACACATGGCCTGGGCCTTGTGCAGCATCAGCGAACAAGTGCAGTCTGTGCACCGGTGACATATCCCCTGGCAGCATGGGGTGGAAGGAAGATTCTGCTGGGGACACCAAGGAGAGAGTGTAGAAGTTATTGTACCAGTCACAAGCTGGCGAGGGCTCCCTACATCGCCCTGGAGGGCATGAGAAGAGAGCTCAGAGCTAGGAGCCACCAACACTCTGTTTTTGAGTCCCCCCTGCTTTACCTGGGGCCCATGTGTGCCATCTGTCCAGCAAGTGCTGGGTCCCATGAGCAGGGTGGGGAGGATCTTCCAACTCTGACAGGTCCTAAGTCCGAATTATCCATCTAACTATGCGACGTCCCCATCAGCAAAAAGAAAGCCCCCACCCACACCTTCGGGTTCACTCCCTAGGTGCTCTGAGCCCCCAAACAAAGTGCAGTGATGATGCCTCACCCCCGTCCATCATGTTCTCCAAGTTTAAATACACCCCACACCTCTCTCTCTCCCCCCTCACACATTGCATTGACTGAAAGTCAAGGCTTCCCACGAATACTTTCCTTTAACCTTTGCCTTCCTGCCTTTAGAGATGGATTTACCTGAAATAATCAGAGGGGATTTCTAGAACTGCCTCTTTACTCATCAACAGCTTTTCTGGGCTGAGATGTTTCTTTCCTTGATGCACTGCGATCCTTCAGCTGGTAATTCAATTGGCACCTGCTTGGTGAGATGTCTCCCACCGTGGTTCAACAGGAGCCGCTCGGAAAGGGGTGCTCCGTCTTCATGAAGGGCCGTGATGCCTGGAGTCCCCAGAGTGTCCTTTTGCTCGGTGTATAATCTAGTATATCTTTAATAAGTGGAGTCAATTCACTTCCAAAACCCTTGTAAAATTCAGCCTTTTAGTCATTCTGACCAGAAGCATTCAAATTGCAATATGAATAGATAGCCCCAGCAACCCTGGGAGATCTTCCTGGGATATCGGATTGGCAGCCAAGGAGGGAGGCATTAATAGCTCCAGGAGGCCTCAGGCAGACAAAGGCAGCCACATCTGTGCCCAGGAGAATCCTGCAGACTCAGCCTCTTCCTCACCTCCTCTACCTGCCAGGGTATCTTGCAAGGGGGATTAGGAAAATTGTGAGGTCAAAGCCAAGCTGCATGGGCTCTGGCAACCCTGTGAGTCTAGAGGGTTTGCTGTATAGATGAGGAAGCCCTGAGAATTGCCAAAGCTTGCACAGGGAGTCGGTGGCAAAGCCTCAGCCTCTTGGTTTCCTCTGCCTTGTTTTGGTCTTATATTTTCTTATCTTCTTCCCTCTAGTGGTTAAGGCAGGAGCACGTGGCATCAGAGGGCTTGGGTTTGAATACTTGCCCCAGGACTTATTAGCTGTGTGACCTAAAGAAAGATTCTTAGCTTCTCTGAGCCCCACAAAATGGGAATGGTCATAATAATGCCTCCCTCATTACGTTGCTACAAAGATTAAAAGAGGTAACTGCATGAAAAGCACTCAAAACACTTCCAGGCACATGGTCGTCACTCAGCAAATATCTACTATTGTTACTGTTATTGTTATTTGTATCCATGTGTTGTTGTTACAGTAGGAGAGGAATAGAGCAAACACAGGATGAGCTTCCCAGCTAGCAGAGTTAAAGAACTAGAGTGGCCTCCCTCATAAGTGAACAGCTTTCTTCCTTACAAGCTTTAAGCCCAGCAGAAGTCTGAAGGTTTTTGCAAAGTCAGGAGGCAGGGGGATGAACAGAATGACTCTTTGTGGGGAGCTCCCCCCCCACAGTGACTCTGCCTTGATATTTATTCAGCAACTGCCTGAGCCCTGAGCAATGTGGGGTCCTCGCTGGGAAGTTAAACCAGTATACCTGGAGATCTGTATCAACAAACAAGGGCAGATTTTGTCTCTGCAGAGCAGACCTGTAGCAGGAGCTTTCATCTGGGTAGATGACACGGGCCACCAAGGTTTATTTCTGTTGTTGCACGGGATGCCTTTCCATGCTGAATTCAGCTCAGACCCCTCACTTATCTCCTGTGCTTCCTGTGAAGGGGGCCACAGTGCTTCGACACGAGGAAAGAGACAAAATGTCCATCACAGGGCGGAGGTGGTGGAGCTCTGGGCGGACATCAAAATGCTTGGGTTCTAAAACTAGGGTGAGCCATTTCCATCTCTGGGCCTGTCTTACCGTGTGTCAGACAAAGGCACTGGCAGGACAACCTCTCTAGAGAGCAATCTGGTGAAGAATTAGGTAGGGACGCGCAGGGGATGCTCGTGCAGTGTCACTTGTAACAGCAAGGAGCTGGGAAACCTAAATGGCCGTCCAGAAGGAATTAGAAAAATAAAATGAGGTGCATCCCGCAATCAAATAGTATGCAGCAGTCAAAAGGAACGAGTCAAATCTACAAATACCAAATGGGGTTGATCACAGAAACAATACTAAGAGGGAAAGTAAGAAACAGAATGAGCTGCCTACCATGGTGCTGTTATGTAATGTTTAAATGCGCACACATATTTGGTAAAAGCTTTAGAAGGTAGACTGGAAAACCTGCAGATTCAGAGTGGATGCCTGGAGGAGAGGAATGGAACGGGGTTTGGGGGGAAATAAAGGATTGCCCAGACTGACCGGAGATGCCGTGCACTAAGGAGCAGCATGGTATTACCCATCCTACTGTATCCCATCATGCGCATCTCGGGTTAAAAGTGAAGAATTAAAGATGGCTTGGGTCTGGATGATCCGTCAGCATCTTCCAATGCTGCCATTTGTGTTTCTGTGACACTTGGCCAGCACAGAGGGCTGGAACCAACAGTGGGTTCCAGAGCAAGGACCACACTGAGCAGTGGTGCCTGAGAGCAGAGTTGAGCTGAGGCAGGTTGTACAAGAGCCGCGATAGATGCAGATAGTGTGATAGGTGCACATAAAGCTGCCATCCATTACATAATCCATCAGCATAATCGCTTTGTGATTTCCTGCCCTTGTCCGAAATCGTTGCATTAGTAATCAGGCAATTTTTTTCCTGTTGATCTATTTCTTCTTTAGTGCCTTATCATTTACAACTGTATTTGATTTTCTGGGTTCTGGAATCTGTCATAAACAAATAACGTTGTGGGGGGGGGCGGGCAGGGGAGGGACATGGCTGAGGTCAGAGCATCTGGGTTTGCTTGTTCCAGGGCACCTGGTACTGATGGGTGTTTGCAGGAGTGCAGACACACACAGCCAGTTTTGCTGTGAGTTCTGGATTGTCACCCAGTTCCTAATTTTTATTTGGTCTAAACATAACTTGAAGACAACTGGGCGTGCTTGGGGCCAGTCTCAACAGTCTTGACATCAAACAAATGCAAAACACAGACCCAGCTATGAAAGCTTCAGGAGCGAGATAAATTGTTCCTGACATTTCCATGGGCAGGGAGGAGGGGTCCCACCGTGTATCACACAGCAAATCCTATAGGACAACTGGATTAAGCTCTTTCCCCACTGTTCCTCTCCTCATAGCAGCTGCTACTTGTCTCCCCGCCTCCACCCAACCACCCCATTTCTTAAAAAGCTACCCCTCAGTCTCTCCAGACCCTCTTTGCAAAATCTCATCCACCAGCACACTCCACTTGGTTAGATAAAAGCAAGCTAAACAGCAACTGGCAAAATGAAATCCACACTTGAACCTCAATTCATCTCAGCATCTCCAGTAAAAATCTGATGGCATCCAATTCAACAGATTCTGCAAGATGTCCCCAAACATTGTTTGAAAATGCTGAGGATACACGCACATGTATGTTGTCTAGATTTTGCAGTCCACCCTGTGGGAATAGAGTGGGAATGCTTTCTAATGTCAAGGTACAGCATTCAGTTTGGTCTGCGGCATGGGGCTCTTTGTTGACTGGGAGGTCCTCACCCATGGGGGCCTAGGGTTCACCTAAGGGGTTATTTATTGATTTTTTTTTTCCTTTTTGTCTTTTTTCGTGACCGGTAACAGGATCACAACCCTCGGTGTCGCGCCCACACCACGCTCAACCAGTGAGTGGACCGGTCTCTATATGGGATCCGAACCCTCGGCGGGAGTGCCACCGCGCTCCCAAGCGCTGCACTCTACCGAGTGCGCCACCGGGCCGGCCCTATTTATTGATTTTAAGGGAATCCTACTGCCTCTGCAGGAAACCACAAATGAGACCCTTGGCAACCCAGTCTCTCCTTTGTAGCATCTGCCTTGAAGGTGAGGCCATGATGTCAGCGCAAATGCTGAGAATGGACCCTCACCAGAGGGGGTGAAGACAGGCAGGTCCTAATCCTTCCTGGGGTGGAAGGTAGAAGCATAGACTGGATAAGCCACAGCCACCCGTAAGAAGCAGCAACAGCACTGAATGGAAGGGCATGTTCTAACCCATGTCCTTCATGCTGGGCAGTAGTGGGGGCAGCCTGGGGCAAGAAGGAGAGAGTGAGAACAAACCATCTATTCTAAGACCTATTCTGGAAGGCTCCAAAGAAGAGCAATTAGTTGTGTCTGGGGCTGCCTTTGTGATTGTGATTGGAAGTGGTCCCCAGAGCAGTGGACAGCAACCATGTGACTTCAAAACATGGGAAACAGTGAGGAGAGGGTGAAGAAGGGTGTCGAGCCAGGCCAGGAGGCATTGCAGGAAGGGAAGGAGCTGCCAGTGGTTCAGGTGAGAGATGACAATGTGACATCAGCGAGGGAGCAGGACTAGAGAAGAGGAGTATGGAAACCTAGAAGTGGGAGAACACTTACAGCTGGGAGGTTGAGAGAGACTTTTGGAGAAAGAGTGTTTGTGCTGAGCCTGGAAGGATGGACACTCTGTCTGTCCATATTCATCTCATTCTCTTGGCTTTGGTCCATGGTCCCAGGTTGTCAAGGCTACTGTGAAAGGCAATGCATCTGGCTAGATGATGCTCCATGTGGTCTGCGGAGCTGCATCCTTCTTGTCCTGCTGATTGTTGTGAGCACCTTTGCTGAAATGCGTGATGTGGCCCAAGTCCTGTTGGAAGCCTCCCTCCACTGGAGTCCATCTAGGAGTGGACAGGGATAAGTCACTTGACCAGGCCATTATCTTGCTCCTGAATCCCTCTGCTGCTCACAAAGTTACCATCAGAGAGTTGGGCAGCAGCTGTGCCCAAACCCAGGCCCAGAAGGCATGGCAATGCCCAACTCCACCAATCACTGTAACTGTGTCCAAAAGGGAAATGAGCTTAGCTTGGCATGACTGGCTTTCCATGGGACCATGTTGGCTCCTAGGGACCATCACCTTCCCTTCCAAGTGCTTGGACACCATCTGTCCAGGTTCGATAGCCAGGCCTAGGGCAGTCATGTTGAAGAGTCGTCCTGCAGCCAGCTCCCACTCCCCACCTGCCTGGAGCTCTCCAATCTGTCTATATCCGTGCACAAGTCCTCCATGGTCACTGACAGCCTGGCCTCTGCCTGTTTTCCCCAGTTCTCTGGGTTATAACGCTTGCTGGGTCTGGAAGCAGCTGGCCCCAGCGGAGGCAGAAGCAGAATGAACTGTGGTCAGAGGAAAGGCCTGGGTGCCAGCTCTCAGAGGAAGGATTGGGTCTGGAACCCTGACACAGAGGCCCGGGAGAAACCGGCTGGCTCCCGCTTCTCTGTCCTCCAGGCAGCCGAGGTCAGCATCTCTAAATTGCTAGTTATTCCTTTCTCCAATTAAGGATGGTTCTTCTGACGCAGGAAGTTAACTCCCACCGGTTAATCTAATGGCCTTGAGTCCTGGTGTGTTTGCTCTGTCTGAAGGAAGGGACAGAACTTACTTGGCAGCTGGTGACAGCACACTCAGGACCTGCCTGGGGCCACCCCTGTTGGACTCCAGAGCCACCCAACAGTGCTGGGCTTCAAACAGGGGCTCTGGCTGTGGGGAAGGCTTACGGGGGAAGCCATGGATGGAGCCAGAAGTCTTGGTTGTCACATGGAAGTCTGGCCCATTGTCTTTCCATCTGAGAAATGGGGTGGGGAGGGTGGTCTGGCAAGATGATTTCTGAAATTTTCTTCAACTTGGCTCCACCCACCCCCTCCCAAGGCAACTAGTTTACAGTTTGTGGTGACTGGCTTGAGTGGTGGGGGATGGAGTCTCAGTGCCCATCTAGAGAGCATGTTCTGTGAGCAGGACATGTTTTCCTGTTTCTATGTGTGTGTGAATGTGCACACACATGCACACACATGTACACACACACACGCAATGTGCCAAGAAACAGCAAGGCCCCTGACACACCTTCGTCACTGTAAGCCAAGAGCTGGGGGAGGTGCTCAGACCCAGATGTGTTCCCTCTGTGGCAGGTTTGTTGCTTTTCCTGCCGTCAGTGGTCTCCTCTGTGAGGACTCACACACCCACAGACCAGGTGGCCAAACCTGGACATTATTCAGTCTGTCAGACCTCGGAAACTCCCTCAACTGCAGGGAAGGGTGAGGACAGCGAGGCAAAGCACGGGTCTGAAATCGAATCCTGCATAACTAAACTTTCTCAGCCTGTTTCCTTATGTGTACACCGCAGATAACACAGTATGCCCCAGGGAGTACATGAGGGTTAAATGACAGGATGGGGCTGGTTGTTTATCTCAGTTGGTTAGAAAACAGCCTTATAACACCAAAGTCATGGGTTCGGATCCCTGTATTGGCCAGCCACCGAAAAAAAAAAAAAAAAACCCACTAAAAGACAGAGTATATAGAAAGCCCCAAGCATACTGCCTCTCTAATAAATATTCATTACTGATCCTGTTCCTACTCCCAACCCAGTTGTGGAGAGGATTGCAGGGACCATTCACATTCTCTCAGCTGGTGACCAATGGCATGTGCTGGTGCACAGCTCTGGATTCATGACCTTGGAGCTTGTGAAATTCTGTGTCTACTGGAGTCTGGAGTTGGTGCTGTTGTCTGGCTCTGGGACCCAGTGCTCTTGGGACTGAGGGGTTTCCTGGGAGGTGAAACTTTCAGTGCTAAAACTAGGACAGTCCCTGGCAATCCAGGATGGTTGATGTCCCTCAGTGAAGCCACACTAGAGAGTTTATACAGAGGGCCCTGGGAAGCCTTGGTTTGGTTGGTGAGGCATCAGAAGGCAGAGCAGGACCATGGTGGGTCATACAGGTTGCAGATTTCAGCTCAAGTAAGGAAGCACATCCTCATGGCCAGCACTGTCTAAAGATGGAAGAACCCTCCCCTGAGGTACTGAGCTCCCTGTCCTTGCATGTAATCAACCAGGAGCTGAAGGGCTGCTTAGCAGGGATCCTGTGGATGAGGTCAAAACTCCAGAGGGAGCGCCAGACTAAATGTCCCCAGTTTACCTAGAGGAGCTAATGGGACCCTGGAGTCAGGACCATGGCTAGCCCAGGGGTGGAATTATCTGATGGACCTTTTCCCCCTGGCAGATGAAGGTGGGACAGGGTGGGTGCCTGGGTGCAGATCGTAGCTGGGTTTTAGCCCTTACCAATTCCTGGGAGGGAAGCAGGGCATCTTCTCAGTAGAGGGCTTGCTCAGTGGGGGTTGAAAGTGATCTGAGGAACAGCACTGCCCACCTCTATCCAGCAGCAGGGAGCCAGGCAGCTGGTTCTGGGGGATCTTGGGAGCTCCCAAAGGCTGGGCCCACAGGCCTGGCTGGGTCCTGAGTTAGGCAGACACTTGCTCTCCACTAGGGTCTACCACCTGAGTACCTACTTCCCAGGCTCCACCAAAAAACGATGCCATCTCCTGCCCCCTGTTGGAGCTGGACTGGAGATTCCCGGCTGCCACTAGGCAGAAGCCATAACCCAAATCTCCCCAGCCCCCAAGAGGCCTGTTCACTAGAATGTCTCCATCCAGATTTGGGAAGTGGAAGGGGTACACAAGCCGGTTGGGGCCCGCAGACACTGGTCCAGACTGGAATCCCAGGTGGGATTTGCATGTGTTTTACATGTTCCTATTTAGAGTTAAAGTCACAGGAATTCCTTCTCTTTCAAGGCTAGGTTCGACGCTGGAAGCGACCCAGCATCCCTGGAGTGGGAGCTGGTGGAGGCGGGGGTCCTTCTCTTGTCTCTGAGCCTGGAGTGACTTCCCTCTCGGCTCCTGGGAGCCTCCCTGTGTCCCCCTCTTCCTCTCTCCGGCTCGCTCTGTCACTCTCTCCCGGTGCCAGGCTCTGGGTCTCTGGGCTCCTCTGAATTTCTCTCTCCCCGCTGTGGTTTCGCCCTCGGAGTGTCTCTCTCTAGCGCCGTGTCTCGGTGTCTCTGCGCTCCCGGCTCCCACTGCACGTCCCCAGCCCGCAGTGTGTCCGGCTCTGTCTTGCGTCTCTGCGCCGGTCCCGGTCTCGGTCGCCGTGGCCCCCCGCGTGCTGCGGTGACCGCGCGGGCCGGAGCGGAGCGGGCTGGG
>NW_007728380.1:106299-200073 GCF_000696425.1 Galeopterus variegatus
GCTGGTGGCCCGGGGGGAGGGACCCACGCGTGTCGAGGAGGGGCCGCCGGCCCAGGTGAGCCCCTCGCGCAGGTGGGCGGAGGTTCCGGGAGGGCTGGAGGGGGCGGCGGCGAGGCCGGAGCCCTTCGCTTGCAGAGGGGTCTCCGCGTGCCCCACGTCCTTCCTGCGCCCCCGGTCACCTCGTGGGACACCGCGTCCCCCTCTCCATGGCCCCGCTGGAAAGGGCCGGGTCTACGGCGCCAGGGTCCAGTCCCGCTGTTGTGAGCTATCATCACCCTTCGGAGGCCCCGGACAGACCCGGGCACGGGGACCGAAGGGGACGTCCCACGGCCGCCACTTCATCCCACACCCCCCAACGCAAACGAGGACGCGCCCCCTTGTCCTGCCGCTCTATCCGGGACGCGACATCCCCCGCCCCCGCCCCCAGCTCAGTCAGGAGACCCAGATTTCTTCTCGGGAAGGAGGGGTACTCGGCGGCGCCGGCTACTGGGCTGTCCCGCCCCCTCCCCCCACCCGGCCCTGACAGGCAGAGCTTCAGGTGCGGAGGTCTGAAGGTGGCTCTGCCCTGCCCTAGGCTCAGGCGGTATGGCCCGTGGTTTGAGGGAGTGGGCATTAGTCGTTCTTTCATTCATCCAGCCAGTCGTTCATTCACCAGCATCTGTTCTGTGCCGGGCCCTGAGCTGGGCACTGGGGATCAGGAGGACTCAGCCCGGGTCTGCACACTCTTCCGGAGGTGGAGGAAAGGCTGTGCCCACAGGGCCGGGCCGGCCATGCAGTAGGCGGCCGCAAACCTGGTCTCAGCAGGGCTTCTTGGGAGGCTGGTGTGTGAGAATCTACCACGAACTCACACCCAACCTGTGACGTTGGCAGGTGCCATGCCATCCCCCAGAACCAGGCATGACAGTGATGGAATGAGTGTGAATTCACGCATACACACATTGGGTGGGAATACCACTGGGTTGTGTGTAAATCCACCCCCCGCACCTGAATGAATGGTGCCCGGGACCCTGGGCGGGGTAGCACTCTCCCTGTGTCCGTGCCAGGGCATGTGGCTTAGGTGCTGAGAATATACTTCCATTCGTTCCCTGAGGAGTCCCGTCAGGGTGGGGCTGGTTGTGTGAGACGCAGCCAGTGTGGAACACATCTGAACACCCACTTTCTCACTTCCCTCCCTCTCCCCCTCAGGAGGGAGGGAGGCAGGCACCGGGAGATGACACTAAGGAGGCTGGAAAAGGCTCCTTGCCTTCTCCCTCCACTGTGCCTAGGTCCTTACCTGCCTCCTCTTCCTCACAAAGGGCACATGGCAGGGTGTGTGTCCCAGTCCACTGCCCTACCCTGTGTGTGTGCATGTGTGTGTGCCTGTACCTGGACGCCATGGGCACAGGTCACCTGTTAGGGCACTGTCATTGCAATAGCTCTAAACAATCATTGAGTGTACTATGTACCAAGCAAGGTGCTAAGCACTTTATTGCACAGTGATCCTGGGAGGTAGGAAATGTTACTCTTCCTTAAAACATCTGGAAACAGATACTCAGAAAAATAGCTCCCTTGAGGTGGCCCAGAGAGTCTGGCCAGATCCTGGACTCAGAGCCAGGTCTATTGGACTCTGAGGACTTTCTCCATCACTACCCTCACAGTCATCCCCCTCACCAAATGGGGGTGCCATTCCCAGCCCCTCTCCCTTCTCCTGTGGGTCCTTTACTTCCTGGGCTGAGTCGGTAAGAACTTGTTCCAGTGACAGGTGGAAAAACTGCCCTGCTCTGAGCATTGGTGCCTCGTGCTGTTCTAACATTGTGTTTCTCCTGCTGCAATTTCATGCTTGGCCCTTTCCCTCAAGGCAACTGGCCTCCTCTGTGGATCGCCCTCCTCTGTGGATCGAACTGCCCAGGCTCCTCTCTCCTTACTCAGCTGCCACCCCACAGAACCTTTTGGGACTGATCCCCCAGCAAGATCTTTCTCAGCTCTTCCAGGCTACTTTGCATTTTGTAAATGTCCCTTCTCTTCTCTAGGCTCCTCAACCCATTGAATTGAAAACAACACACAGTAATATGTGTATGGGAATCATATCTTCACCGCTGGCAAAATTTATGTAGAATAAATTGGTGAGCTTTAGAACAGAGGGAGCTATTAGAGACCAAGAGCCCAAATCCTTCTCTTTACATCTAGGGAAACTGAGGCCCAAGGAGGGGATGTAATACAGATACCATCTACCTCAAATGGGTAGACTGAGGTGCAGAAATGATCAGGCCTTCACTCTGGGGGGTGACCCTGGAACAAAGGGAGGCTGAAGGCTAGGAGTGGAGGCTGTGGGAACCTGGCCTGTGAGTGAGGGGTCTACTTTCTGACCTGTGAGGTGTTCCCTCTAAAAACTGGCCAGTAGACCACCTACGGAGGGAAGAGTTAGGAGTTTGAGCCCCATGGCTGCCATGGTAACTGACTCCAGGTCGTCACATTGCATGGTCTGGTGAATGGCACCTCTGGAGTTGTGCAGTACACAGCCTGAGCATCCGGCCATGGCTGTACCAGCTGTCAGACAGGAGCTGAAGGGAGGCAGTGAAAGGACTTTCACACTGGCAGGAGAGTCCAGGTACAAGAAAAAATGTAATCAGTCCCAGAAAGGATGGGATAAATCTGCAGAGGGTGGATCTAAATGTGTTACTGCCAGTTCCTAATCTCTGGGGAGATTTCAGTCACACAGACAGGAATCATTATTGCCCTCCTCCCCTGCATCTTGAGGGGAGAGGTGAGGGAAGGAGAGCCCTCAGTCTTGCCCTGAGGGAGCTTTTGGTCTGTGGACAAAGGAAGCGGGAGGCCTACCTGGGAACGAAAGCCAGCGATGGAGAGGTCAGTCGGGCTGGGGGTTGGAGAGGATTCAGGAGCTCTATTTCTATTTAGGAAATGACAGTTTACAGTAGAGAGCTACCTATGAGGCAGGGAGGACAGTGAGTAGCTTGCAACAGTGAGGGCTGGATTTCTCTTGGGATCGGCCTTAAGGCTTGCAGGGTTTGGACAGAAAGGCAGCAAGGGGCAGGCTTCCAGGCGGAGGTAACGGCTGGAACAAAGGCTAGGAAGTTGGAAGGGGAGAGGTGTATTGTGTAATTGTGGAGGTGCTGCTGTGGGAAGGGGGTGTGGACGGACAGGAGGTGCTCAAGAGTGAAGAAATCTGTCTGTCTGGAGTGGAAGTTTCCTAGGGGGTGCAGAGGTCTAAGAGGAACTCTGAAGCGCATCAAAGATTGGAGGGACATGGTAAGATTTGGGCGTTTCAGCAGATCCCTCTGGCTGCTACGTGAGGGCTCCTTGGAGGCTGGAGAGAGAGGCCAGCCTGGAGGAGCTGCCTGTCTTTGGAAAGGTTTTTTTGTGATGCCTGCCAGCTGAACTGCCCCTCCCTTCCTCTGTATCTTCCCCTGGCCCTCCCTCTGCACCCCAGCAGGCTGGCAGGGGTGCCCACCACTCTGGAGCAGTGCAAGTCAAAGGTCCCCAGGCCAAGCAGGAACAGAGTGAGCAGCCAAGAGGGTCATGGAACCTCTCAGGCTGGGGCAGGAATGTTTATAGAGACATGAGGCCACAGGGCTGGGCCTTCCAGGCTGGAGGAACCAGTTTATTGTACTCCCTCCCAGGTGTTGGCCTCTGCTCCAAGGGGAGGAGTTGGTGGGCTGGAGTTTATCAAACCCAGTAATTTGACTCCATAAAACACTGATCCTACAGTGTCAGAATGGGAGGGGACATGTCCAGATACTCATGTTCAAAGCCCTCGTTAGCAAGGGGACACTGAGGCCTAGGGAGGGGTAGGTATTTGCCCAAGGTCTCAGAAAAAGGTGGTGGCAGAGCTGGGCCTAGTATCCGGGTTTGGACCTTGCTCTGCTGAGTTAGTCTCCTTTTTGGTCCTGGAGGTGGGCCTGTGTCCTCACTCAATCCCAAAGCCAGGCCTTCTCCTGGGCCTCTTGCTATGTGGCTCCCAGGGACAGGGACCAGTGGCCAAATCTCTCAGAGGACAAAACATTTGGGAAAGGGACTGGCACTGGGATTCTCAGGACTTTGGGGAGGTGCCAGGGGATTTGGGGCATGACTCTGAGAAACACCCAGGCCTATGGTACCAGGAGTGCTTTGCTATGTATCTCCAGAAGAGCATTGCACTCTGCGAGTAGGTTGCAAATTCACTCTCTCAAGTCAAAGGCTAAGGCCAAATCAGATGCCAGTGTCCACACTCCAGGCCATCCTAAAACACTGCATCTAGGAAACCTTCCTGGACTTTCCTGCAGCTGGGGATGTTCTGGAACTTGGGCAGGTCTCATATTCTCATGCAAGTACATTGGCCTCTGTAGAATTACCTGTCACCAAAGCAGACTCTGCAGGCCCCAGCAGGCCTGAGCTTGAGACCCTTTGCTGCCTCTTAGTCCTGGCTGTGGTGTCGTGTCATGAGCCAAGGTTGGTACAGCTCAAACGGAGGCCCCACTTCAAGCATATGACCTGGGCTTGGAATCCCCTATCCTCCATTGGAGGACTCCGTGACTTGGCCTGTGTTTGGGAATCTAGTGGTGGGACACAGAATGTGAGGACATGTCTAGACACCTCTCCACCCCCGCCCCTTGTGGAGAGCCATGTCTGGGTCAGACTGGCCAGAAGGTGTGATGCTTTCTCATGTACATCTTAGTATATTGTGGTTTTTCATAGCTGGAAGAGGCTTGGAGATCTTCCTGTCCTACCTGTTAACTGAGACCAGCAAGGCAAAGGGTTCTTCTGTGAGGTCTGGTGTTGTTTCTTGCTCAAGGACAGAGAACGTGAACTCCCAGAGACCAAAGAGGCTTTGGGGATTGGGGAGGTCCTGGCAGGACCCAGCTGCTTCGCAGGAATTGTCCTAGATTCCAGGCTTGGGAGAAGGAGCAAAGGGTCAAGGGTTAGCAGCCTAGGAACAATCTTGCTCAGTTTTTATAGCAGCCCTCAAGATGCTTTACTATGCAATGGCTCGACAACATCTCTTACAGGTAGGGCTAATGTCATTCCCATCTTATGGAGGAGAAAACTGAGGCCCTGTAGGGTAAAATGTCTGGTTCTAAAATCACATGTAAAGTGAGAGGCAGAGCTGGAATTAGAACTTAGGTCTCTTCTACTCATGGAGTCAACATTCCTAGGAGTTAAATTGTCTAACAAAGCAGAGACCCAGCTCTGGTGCTGGTTGACCTTGAACTGCCCACTCTGTGCCTTAGTTTCCTCATCTGTAAAAGAGAAAGGGGAAGAAGAGTTTGGGGGTCAGGGTGAAGTTTACATTCTTTCCAACCCTAACGCTGCTCTTTCTTCCTTTGTGGCTTCCCTTGCTGCAGGCTTTACTGTGCTATGAAGGGGATTCACTCCCTCACCTCTCTTACCTCACATTGATCCACCTGGATGGGTGCTTGAGGATAAGGGGATAAGTGGGGGGGCTGAGGACCTGCACATGGAGAGCATGTGCCTTCTGGGGGTCCAGGGCCCCAGCCCACTCCCAGATCTGCAGACAGGAGCCACTTGGAAGGGGTTGGCCAGCGCCCCAAAGGGAAGGGATAGGGGTGGGAGGGGGGAGGAGAGAATGCATAATAAATGAGTTTGGAAATCAAATGAGATCTGAGCTCCCCACCCACTCCCTCAAATCTCTTTACACTCTCTCCCTTTTAAAATTCTTGTTTTCTAAAGAGAAAGAAAATGCTAAATGGCACCCCCTTTTTGCAAACGAATGGGAGCCTTAGTGAGTCACTCCGGAGGTAAATGCCACCTCCAGGGTCCCACGTGTGCCTGCGGAGGCCTGCACAGCTGTGTGGCCAGCAGCCACCATGGGGTATGTGTGTGGTTGGAGGGTGGACAGGGGGCGGGGAGCCTCCTGCCTGTCCTCGGCTCTGGATGGGAGTTGAGTCTCAGCACTGGGGCCCCACCTAGCCAGCCTGCTTTCTCGAGGCTCTTCCAGGGCTGCATTCATGAGGCTAACGTGAGGGTGGGCCATGGCTCAGGCTCTGTTTGAGGTTAGGAGTTGGGTGCATGGTGTGGCATGTTGGCGCTCCATCTGTGCCTGGAGTTGGGCACAATGTGGGTGAATTCAGGGTTCCAAGAGGGTGAGAAAGGTCAGTCTGTGTGGCCAGGGCTGGCAGGGAGCAGGTGAGCATTGCATCTGCCTCTGGAAACCAGAGTTCTTGGGGGTCAAGCTGTTCTCTCTAGTTGTTTTGGTGAAGCTCTTCTCCAGGGCTGGCCAGCAAGAGAGCTCAGAGGGGACAACCTGCCAGGAGAAGGTGCCTTATCTTTCTCTGAGAGAGTCATCCTGCTTATTAGCAGACTTGGGGCAGGGGAGGCCAGTGAGGAGGTGTTTCTCTTCCCAGATGACCCATTCTTCTGGAAGGAGGGGAAGTAGCCGTCTGTTAGCCAGGGATGCCAAACAAGGGTTGAAAGCAAAAATAGAAACGCGTTGGGCTCTGTCTGGGAGGGGCGTTGAGTTCTGGTGCATCCGAGAGGCCTCTTCTGAGCCGTCTGCTGCTGACGCCGTGTTTGCTTGGCTCTGGGTATTTGCAGAGCACGTCACATCCTGCACTCCTGCCCTCCTCAGGGAGAGACCTAGGTGTGCAGAATGTGGGGACCGTGAGCTCATGGGGGCTGGTGGCTGAAAGGCTTTGAACTTGTTCTAGGGGTCTGTCAGAGATTCCGAGCATCTGTGGCCATCCATCCATTGCATACCTTTGACCTTTTCTGGATTGTTCTGGGTTGGTCCAGATCACCACCCTCCTGGGTCAGAACTCCCTGTGGCCCTGCTGCAGCCCCTCTTCTCCTCACTCCCACTTCCTGCCCCCCATAAGGCTGGTCCCAGCTGAGCCACTCTGGAATCATCCCTTGTGGTAAAAAGAACTATTTTCAGCCTTCCCATTACTGCCCGGTGGGGGTGGGGTGGGGTGTGTGTTGATTCCTCGCTGCCTTTTTGTGTAGTATAATCTGGAGCAGTGATGAGAGATTATCCAGCCCTTCCTCTGGGGCCTTGGCTGGCAATTCCTGGCATTGTGGTTTGGCACTGAATGGAGGGGCCTGGGGGCAGAGGCAACCTTAGGCCCCATCCTTGCTCAGAAGCAATCCTGGAGTGGCAGGTGGTATAAATCGCCGTGCAGGGTCGTATTGGCTCTTGTTGGTGGTGGGGGGAGCTGCTCCCTTCCTGCTGTTTTCTTCAGGCTGATGGGAGCCTTTGATGCCCTTACCATTGACCTGGCCCTCTCATTGGGGTGGTGGTCTCTGAAAGAGCACCCAGCACCCTCTGAGGAGTCTGTGATCCCAGCCTGGCCTCCCTTCCCCTGGTTTGGTGCCTGGATCTTGAGCCTCTGTTCTCGGCTCCCTACAAAGGGGTCTTGGGATGATTACGAGGAGTGCCTCCCTCTGTCCTGTCTCCAGGCTGCCCCACGTCCTCCCTCAGCCCCTGCTGCTCTACTGAGGAGCCTACAGGTGGCAGAGCCTGTCTGTGGCACAGTGATGGGTACTATGGGAGCTCCCTTTAGAGGGAGGAGAGAGCCTCCTCTTTATGGAGCAAGAGTCTGGAGGGGCATAGGGGGCCATCTGGGCCTTGGGAGAATTGTTCCAAATAATTCAGAACTGTTGGGAACATAATTGGCAGAGCAAATGAAAGTACAATAGATAGCCAAAGCTATTAATCACTAATTATCTCCTAAATAAGGTAATTAATGGGTATTTAAATGGTGCATTTATGACATACAAGCAGGTCTTCAAAAAGCTCGTCTTTTCCAAAGTAACTGGTTTGGCCAACTGTGTCCTGCTTGGTTCTAATCCCCCCTCCCCCCTTCCCACCTTTCCTCCCAGGAACAGGCAGTGTGACAACAGGCAAGTCAGTTTCCTTCTCTGGGCTTCAGTTTTCCATCTGTAAACAGGGATCATAAACCCTTCTTTACTGAACTCCTTGGGCTGTTGTGAAGATGTTAGGAAGTGAAGGCCATGGATGTCTCTGCTAGTATAATATAATAGTATACAGTGCTGTGCAGAATTTAGGGTGCTAGCTGTGAAAATATCCTTAAAGTTATGTGATAACAATGCCTGGATTATGCTGGGTACCATCAGTGGCCAGGGTCAGGGTTTGAGCTGTGGCTGTTCTTGTTGCTTGGTCTATTGCCAAATTTGTGGCTTAGTCTGTGACTGGGTCAAGGCTTGGTTTGTAGCTGTGTCTGTGGTCAGATTCATGGCTTGTTTTGAGACTGAAGTTGTGGCCTGGTCTGTGGCCAGTGTTTTTACTTGACCTATGGCAAGCTTAGGGTTCAGGCTGTGGTTTAGGTCAAGGCTTGGGCTATGCCTAGTCTTAGGACCTGAGATGCTGTCAGGATAATTCTGCAGCCTGAAGTTGCAGCCTCAGTTCTTGAGTGCATTACCCATGGACTGATGGAACTGCCTGGTTGCCCTTGGGAGCTGGGTTCCTCCCTGGGTCCTCCAGGATGTTGGCTTCAGATTCTGGGTACCCCAGTAGATAGGGCTTTCTGGGGCTCCTGATATGTCCCCTGAAACAGCCCAGCACACAAGCTCATCAGTGGCACATATAGCAGTTTGGGAGATGGTTGGGACATGTTTCTATAGCAACCAACCCCCAACTAGCACTGGTTTCCTTCAATAATGCCTTTTTCTGGAAGCAGCTTCTCCTGGCCTCTAATCCCTCCCTGGGTGGCCTTATACTCCCTTCAATGCTAAGTATGGGCTGGTTGACCCAAACTTACCCTGACCCAGGGAGGAAGCCTGAGGACATGCCCCACAGGGTACTCCCCTGAGAGAGGAACTTCCTGAGATCTTCCCTGTGCTAGGCCATGCTGAGCATGACAAGAGTCTCCTCTGTGCCCAGCCCTGAGCTGGGAGAGACTATGGGCTCAGAATTCCTTCCTGCCAAACATTTGCCCAGGGGGCACCCCAGCCCAGTGGGGCAGGCAGGCCCAGACTCAGCCTGTGAATAAGTGCGCTGATGGATGCAGACACTGTGGAGGAGGCAGGCACCCGGCCCAGCCTCGGGACCAAGGATGCCCTCTAGCTGATTCTTGCAGCAGGAATGAGAATTGGGGTTGAGGTGGGGGATGGAGTAAATTTTTGGCATCAGGACCTGCAGGAACAAAGGCCTAGAGAGGAAGGAGGAAATGTGGGAAGGCTTGCCAGGGGCCACGTGTTGCTGGAGCCCAGACCTGTGGGAGGAGAGGCTGGGAGAAAGCAGGTCCTGGCCTTAAGTAGCTCAAGGTTTGGGGGGCAGACAGGACACAGTCCCAGGAAGCTGCAGCAGGAGGGAGGAGAGAGGAGGATTCAGCCCCTGAGCATGGGCAGGGGCAGATACTTCCAGCCTTCAGGGAGCAGAGGGGCTCCCATTGCGGGGCCCGGAGGAGAAGGAGGCGCCTGCCCTCCCTTGGAATCTTCACAAATGAAAGAACCAAAGAAAAGCCCTTGGATAACCATGACTTATTATTTTATTTAACAAAACTTTTATAGCATTGATGGATTGCCAGGCACTATGCTAAGCCTTTTTCAGACATTCATTCATTTAATCCTCATTGCAACCCTATGTAACTTCAGTTATCACCCCCGTTTTACAGAAGAGAAAACTGAGGCACAGAGTGGTTCAGTGTCATTTATTAAGGTCACTAATTGGTAGGTGGCAGAGCTGGGGTTGGAGTCAGCTCCAGCAGGAGTGGGACAGTGGTTCCCTGGCAGGAGGAAGAGGCAGAGAGGAGGAGGACCTGGAGAGCCAGCCGTCTGTCTGTGGGAGCCTCACCCAGACTCTGTGAAGCGCCACACTCTGGGGACCCCGGGGCAGAGCTGAGGAGCAGGGAAGTGTGATTCTAAATGTGTGTGCATGTGGCTGTGTGAGCCGCATGTGGGCTCTAGGCTATGTGTTCATGGGCTCTCCGTGCCCACGGGAGGTCCCCAGGTCTGGCAATTTCAGCCACCTTGACTGTCAGAATTAGACCCTCATGCTTGTGCTTATAGAACCAGCCATTCTTGCGCATGTGTGAGAGAGGCGGGCGGGGGGGAAAGATACGGGGGATAAAGGGGCCACCTAAATGAGCCTGTAGCCCTGCAGCTGGCTCTTTTCTCCTCCTGGCCCCTCTCCTCTTCTGAGGCACAGATGGCTTGAGTCCATCAGGCATCGCCAGGCTGCGGCTTCAGATCCAGCCTCCAGCAGGGCTGGCCACAAGTATTGTGGCCACAGTCACAAGCCAACTGGCCGACAGGCCCCGTGCTGGGCACCTGCTGTGGCCGCACTTAGAGGTGCTTGTCCCTCCCTGGCTGTCTGGGAATTGCGTGTGTTATTTGAACACTCTTGGAGCCATGGCTCCTGGCAGATGCTCATGTCCCCTCACTTGCTCTGATGAGCCAGGTTCTTTACTCTTGAGAAGAAAGTTCTAGATCCAGCTTATACTGGAAATGGCTCGATTACTTTGACCTGTCTCTCTCTCCCACCCTGCCCCCGCCTGGCCAACCCTACCCACCCCTTCCTTTAAGGCTCAGCTTAGGTCCCCCTTCCCCCAGGAAGGCTTCCTGGCCTCTGCAGGGGTCCCTGCCTCTGGGAGGTGCTGTCCATGCCCGCCAAGACCTTGCCCGGATGGACGGAGGGACACAGTGTGTGCCTGGGGCTGGTGCTCCCAGGCAGGGAATGTTCCAGTTCAACTCTGTCCCCTACTTCTTCCTCCTGAGCACCATCTGGCCCAAGATCTGGCCCCAGAAGAGTTGGCCAATACCTTTGCTCCTCATGTTACCAAGCCAGGGCTTTCCCTATGAAATGTCCTTCCCTTCAGACAGGGATCCTGGGCACAGGGCATGGCTCCCTTCAGTTGAGGATTTTGCCCTCAGGCTGGGGCTGCCCTGGGGTCCCTAGTACAGGGCAAAGCACTCACAGAAGGCTCCTGCCCGTCTGCCTATTCTTGTGTCCCTGGGAGCCAGGGCTGAGGTGTGCAAGCTGGTCAGGTGGAGCTGATAATCTGAGCCAGGACCTCTGGCTGCACCCATGTTGGAGAGATGCAGGCCTGTGGCAAGGTCTAGGGGACCACACTGGACCTGAGGGGGTAGGTAGATGGGCCAAGAGAGGGTGTGGGAGGGCTCCCAGCAGCCCCTCCTGTTGCAGGGCCTGGCTCAGAGTGGGGGTGCTGCCTCTGGAGGGTGTGAAGATCGTTGTTTCTGTCTGGAATGCTGGGAAGGGTTGAAATATTCCCCTTTCTCTTTTATCCTGACTTAGGGTTTTAAATAAATGTGGTAGTGAAGATGGATGGAAGGAGTGTCCCCAGGGCGAAGTAGGCTGGGCCTTGGAGGACACAGAAGGAGCTTTGCAGCCTTGGGCAGGGCCCCTGGCAGACTGGAAGCCCCTCAGGTGGGCTTGTCTAGCCTCAAGTCCTGGTTCTGTAGCTGTCAAAGGCTACTGTCTCCTGAGTGTCAAGCAGTGGCCTGGACACTTTGTGGCTGATGTTATTTAAATCTAACAGTGAGGTAAGGATCATGATATCCATCCATTACACAGATGAGAAAAGTGTGGCTCAGAGAGGATAACTTGCTTCAGGTCATAGGCTAATAATTGGTAGTGCTGACCCCAGGTTCATGTTGCTGTAAGCCCATGCTCTAACCACTCTGCTAAAATTTTCACCCATGGCTGGGAACTGATTTGTGTATGTGTGTGTGAGTGGGGGGGTGGTGGTGAAGAGTGGCAGGTTGGGGAGGTCCACACTCTCCAAGGAATGTAGACACACACACACACACACACACACACACACACTCATGCAGACACAGTGACAGATGCTCATGTAATTCTAGACATTTCTACTCAGGAATGTAGGCATCCATTTAGATTTTCCCACAGACACAAGGATACCCAGACACTAATTTGTAGACCTGGTGGGCAGATGGTTCTAGAACTTGGACAGCTGAGCCCCCAAGGCTGGGGCCCCACGAGGAGCCAGGCGCAAGCCTCTGGCTCTTTGCCCAGCTAGGCAGCAGCAGGTGGAAGCTTTCTTATTTGCCAAGAGAGCAGACCGGATACCCTGCCCTGAGCAGCCCAGCATGATGGTTCTGAGCACAGACCCTGGAATCAGATGGACCTGGGTTCAAATCCTACCTCCATTGCTTATTATTAGCTTTAGCCCTCGAGCAAATGCCTTCACATCTCTGAGCCTCTATTTCCTTAGCTGTAAGGTGGGGATTTGTTATACACACTCTACTGGGCTTGGTTAGGATGACTTCTCAGTATCTGGAAAGCAGCTGGTAGACTGTCTGGCACACTGTATGCACTCAGCAGATCATTTCATTCATTCACATGTTTGCTAAATGCTTCTTGACCCTCTTTCACGTGGGGCCATATACTGGTCCCAGAACATGCAGAGAGGTGTAGGGCAGGGACCCGCCTCAAGGAGACCGTCCTTCTGGGCCTTTACCCTCACTGTCCTGAGATCATCATGCCCACCTGCTTTGACTCTCAAGAACATGTGTGGCCTTTAGCATACCTGACCTTTGGCCGCCCCCCCTGGAGACTTTCTGACCCTCTCGGGCATCTGTAGCCCCCTCTTCTTCAAGTTTGCAGGTGGTAGACTCTGGGTGGGGGAGGAACCTTAAAACTCACCTGTTCCAGACGTCCATCCACGAGGCCATCCCCTGCCTGGTCTGGCCCCATTTCGTCTCATCTCCTCTCATTTCTGCCTCCCTTTTATCATTGGCTCCAGCCACGTGGGCTTCTTTCTGCCCCTCGGACATGCAAAGCTCATGTGCAAATTTGCCCTTGCAGTTTCTTCATCCAGGAAGGCTCTTATCCACACACGCTGCCCCATTCATCCCATGTGTGCACGTGAGCACGTGTGCATGCACACACTTACACACATGCATGTGCTTAAGAGTTTCTGGCTCTTTCTCATCATTCAAGTCTCAGTTCACCTTACACTGTTTCAGAAAGGCCTTCCTCTCTGGCCCTTCCCGAGACATTCTGCCCTTGGCTCTTTTCTGTCTTTGAATTATGGCCTTTGCCGTTTGCTGAAAAGTCTGCATGCTGGAGGAAAAGATGAGGGATCAGCTCCCATCCAGAAGCCAGGTGACGGTTGCTTCTTAACATATGCATTTTCACAGGTTCTTTTTTGTGCAAGTGTATATACTGAGGTCCCCCCCAACACCTTTCCAGAGGTTGTTTTGGGCAGGAGACGTTGTATCACTTTTAAACAAGCTTATAGTGTACATATAAAAAGCAATGCAGGTATGCCTTTTGAAAACAAGAAAAATAATAGTAAACAAGATAAAACATGCATTTGAAAAGAAATCCAAATACATACTTTGACCACAAAGGAGACTCACAACAATAAGGTAAAGGATTTATCTGAAAGGAATATCAGCTATATATCTGAGGTGAAAGATACCGTGTTAGTTCAGCATTTATAACTAGAATAGGTGACAGGGGGCTGAGTCCCCTCGTCAGTTTCCTCTGTGGATAGACAGATCCACCGTTCATGCCTGTCTGTTCTTTGGGCTCTAATTACACTGCGAGAGACACTGGGGAAGGAGGACATGGCGGACACTGGGTAGAGATTTTATGTTCTTCACAGCACTTCACCTTTGTTGTTTACTTGATCCAGGTTGGCTTTCCCTGTCCCCCTGCAGAATGTAAGCTTTGGAAGAGCCCCACCCTGACCCTTTTGCTCAGCACAGTGTCCCCAGCACCCCACATGGTGGCTGCGGGATGGATGCTCCCTCTGGTGCCTACCTCTAGCTGGGAGGGCTTGCTTCCTCAGATGGAGCTGACTGGCCTCCCTGCAGCCTTCCCTCTGTGCCGTGCTCCCTGGGACTCCCACGAAGGCCAGGCCACAGCTATGTTACAGAGCCTTGCAGTAGCCTGGGGTCATGGGGGCCTGCATGGGTGGATGCTGCGGAGGTGCTGAGTGAGGGACACATTCTAGAACTCTCTTCTCTTCTTCAGGCTCTAGCACACACTATTTGTGAGTGGGGGGCTCTTTGCCTTGTTCTTGGGCAGAGTGTACACTGAACTAGTATGAGGGCCACTGTATACAGGAGCGTGTGGCTGAACCCTTGCCATTCAAACTCAGGAACCAAACAGACTCAGGTAAATCTTCAGATGGCTCCACCACTACTTAAGCTCTTGCTGCTGACTATCTAAAACTCAGGAACCGAATAGATGAGGATAATAGGACTTGCCTTACTCTCTAAATTCTTGCTTCTTTGGTGTGGAATAGATTTGGATAGCAAAAGATATTTATATATTAATGTATTAATATAGTGTGTGCTCATATAGCACGTATAATAGTTTTTATACCTCTAGTGTCTGTTGATTGAGAAAACTTGTAAAGTTAATACAAATTCAGCAAGAATTTTAAGTGATTGTATTTTCTGAATCACAGAAATCTCTACATGCATTTAAATTATACCAAAGTATTTTTTCATGCTATTATAAATGGTGTTGTTTATTAATTTTAAGTTCCAATTGTTCATTACCAGTAGTTTTTAAAAATAGATTTTGTCAATCATGTCTCTGACATTAAAGACGGCTTTGGCCTGGCCAGTTAGGTAAGTTGGTTAGAGGATGGTTCTGATAACACTAAGGTCCAGGGTTTGATCCCTGTACTGGCCAGCCACAAAAAAAAAAAAAAAAAAAAAAAAAGTTTTATTTCTTTCTTTGCAATCTGTATACCTTTCATTTCTTTTTCTTGTCTTATTGCACTAGCTAGAACTTCTTCCACATGCATTCAAAAAATAGTCCCATAGCCACGTTAGAAATACACAGTTATGTTATTGCAAGGGGATTCTCAGGTCCCCTTGCAATAAGTCCAGGGCTCAAGGGGGGAAATTGCTAAGCCAGCCTGTCATGCTGTTCACACTGGCAGGAGGTGGATGGGGGATCAGAAGCTTAGAAGGTCCCCATGAGGAGTGTGGGCACACCCAACTTTGCACCTAGAGATGACTTCTGGGTTGGTGCTCCCTGTGGCCTCTGACTTTTCTGGGTCTCAGAATGTGCTTCTCACTTGTCTGCAAGCCATGGAGCACAAGCTGGGTGTGTGGGAGTTTGTGGTGGGTGGGGCAGGAGCGACTGTCAGGAGGGCTGTGTCCCTGGGCGACCTGGGCTGGCCTCTCCCTTCTTTAACAGTTTATGCTCTGGCATCTGGGGTCAGGGCAGGGAACAGTTCCAGCATCCTGCAGGGTGGCAGGGTAGGGTGAACTGGGTCTGCCACAGGTTCTCCAAGGACTGTATCATAAGGTCCATGTTGGCTGTGGCTGGGAAAGATGTCCACCTTTCAGTTCTTTACTGACACTTGCTATATGCCAGATGGGGTCCTCAGACATGTTCAGAGTTGAAGAGTCTCAAGGGACAGTCCCTGTCAAGTTTCTTTTTGTACAGATGGGACAACTGAGGCAGAGGTATTGCTCATACCAGGTCCCCAAAGAACCCAGGTCTCTATGGGGACAGGACATGTGTTCTTGGTGGCCAGGGCCAATGAAGTGTAAGTAGAAATGTGTCACTTCTAGGCAGGAGCGTTTAAGACCGGGCTTGACTTTCTGTGCTCTTCTCCCTTGCTTTGGCAGAACTTGAGGTCTCATTTTGAGATGGTGACACCATAAGCTTTTGGCACCTTTGAGTGAACGCAATGTACAGAGCCCCTTTTAACCTGTGTGAGTGAGAAATAGACCACTGTTGTTTTAAGCAGTTGAGGTGATTTGTTAACACAGCAAAACTTACCCTCTGCTGACTGACACCTCCTTGGCAAAGTCTCCTGGCAAAGTCACGTTGGCCAAGTCTCTACCCACGACATGCAAAGTGAACGCACTCATTACTGCCCCTCTGAGCTTTCTCAGAGAGGCACTGGGGCTTGAATGGAGGTGTAGGAGAGGGAGGGCTCTACGAGGTCTGAGGCCTTGCAGGGAGAGGGCACAGCCATGCACAACACTGAATGACCCTGAGCTCAAGGGGTTCTGAGGTCACCTCCCTCACACTGGGACATGGTCTCAGGCTTGGCTAATGGGTATGTTCCCTTTGACAGGTGGCCCTCCCCCGGGCGGCGGTGCCCCCTGGCACCTTCGGAATGTCCTCAGTGACTCTGTGGAGAGTTCGGATGATGAATTCTTTGATGCTAGAGGTGAGTGAACCCATTCTCACATCACTGGCCGAGTGACTTTCCCTGATACCCCTTGAAGGGGATCCCTGCTGGGGGCTAGCACCCCTCCCCACTCAGACTTGACATTTGCACTTCCACACTCCATACTTACCAGCCCGTGGGTGCCCCGGAAGCAGGCGCTCAGAGGCCACCCATCCACTCTTTGAAATATTTGCTGGGCCCCTGGTAAGTGCCAGGAGCTGTCCTGGGTGCTGGGGATACCCATGGCTTGGCTGCCACCCTCATCAAACTTAAAGTCTGGTGGGAGAGGCACACATCAGACAGTGACAAGTGGGAAGGATGCCATCAAGTAAAAAGCACCAACTGTTATGACAGAGAGCTGAGAGAAGCACCTCAGTGTGGCGGGAGGTCGTTAATATCCTCTTTGCAGAACTGGCCAGGTGAGGAGCAGAAGGAAGAGCCTTCCAGACACAGGAGACAGCAGGGACAAAGGCCTCGAGGTAGGAGAGATTGGGAACACTCCAGGAAGGAAGCCCATGTGGCAGGGAGGTGGTGAGCAAGGGGGAGGTGGGGGGACAAGGCTGCTGGGGCCATGGTGCTTATGGTCCCGTGCACCACTTTTAAGATCAGCCTCAGAGAAGGAGGGAAAGCCTGAGTGTTAGAGACTTGGTGGGTGAGAAAGCCTGCTCTGCATCATAGCACAGCCAGCGCACAAGACAGTGAAGGCGCCATTTAAGCTGGGATGGAAGAAAGGGGCACTGAATGGGGTGGGCGTTTCAGGCAGAGACCTGCCTGAGCAAAGGCTCAGTGGTGTGAGCGTGCAGGACAGGTGTGGGCAGCAGGGCTGGAGTCAGTCTGGAATTTAGGAGAGAAGACCCTCACCAGCCATGCTCAGCTGGGCTGGGGGGAGTGGGGCAGGAGCAGGAGGGGGAGGGAAGAGAAGGTGGGGACACCAAACACAGAGACATAAGAGTGGGGACCAGGAGGATCCCCAGCCATGGAGGGTCCCCAGCTCCTGCTTGGCCTGCTTGGCCGTACTGTGGAAAGTCACCATATTTAGGGTGTTGACTTACTCCTGAGATGGGGCCAGTTTTGCAATGCCTGGTAGACGGGGTCTTGAAAGAGAAACAGAGTACGTGCTGTGCCGGGTAGACATCTGGACTCAGAACAGGACACTCGGGGCATGGTCTCAACCATGCCATCCACTTGTTCTGTCATCTCGGGCAGATCTTTCACCTTCTTTGGGCCTCAGTTTCCCTATCAGCTCTGTGTGTCCCCCAAATAGAGAATACCCAGTTCGGGTGATTTCCAGGGAAGCCTGGCTGGGAGGTGGGGAGCTGTCCTGGCTCAAGCCTCCCCCCATTCTTGGCCCTGGGTGGAAAAACTCCCCCCTCAATGCCAGTCTTAAACTGGCCCATTTGGGGCCTGTTTCCTGTCTCCTATCGGTGTCTGATTGGAGTAGCTGCCGGGGCTGAGCTTCTCCATAGCAACTAACCCACAGTGTGACAACAATGTTTCAATATTTTGATGCTTAGAAGACTTTTATTTAAAATATTTTGCAGTTCATCAGGGCTCCACGTTCTCAGCTGCCAATGACGGCTTGCTGCGGGAGGCGTCTGTGGGTAGCACACGGGTCAGCTCCGTCCCTCGGGCCCTGCTCACCTGCTTTCCCTGAGAGCAGCTGTGGACGCTGCCTGGGCCCCCCCGCTGCCCGCTGGCTCCCTCAGCCGTCTCTGCACCCCCTTCTCACTGCTCTCGTGTGAAATTGGCCTCATCCCTCACACCCCTCTGATTGGCGGCCCCCCCTTCTCTTCTCTTCCTTAGACTCCTCACCTCCTTCCTCTGCTCTCCCAGGATCCCAGACTCCCCCTCCCTGTCCCACCTTCCACCTCTCAGCACTCCCTACGAGCCTTGCCCCTTCCGTCTTGCCTCTCCCCAGCAGGCTGGCCTCTGTAGGCCTAAGCCACGGGATCTGCCCCACAGTCTGCTGGGACCCTCTTTAGTTCTGATTTGCTGACCCCCACCTCCCGTCTGTCCTATGTAGCCTCCCTGGACTAAGGCCTTTGCAGGTTTCTCTGGCTCAGGGTAGTGAGAGATGAAGCCACCTTTCTTCTCTCTCTTGGGAACCTGGTCCAGCCCAGCCAAGCCAGTGCTCTGTGTCCAGAGTCAGGCCATCGGTGTCCGGGTTTCTGGGCATCTCTCAGAGGACACTTCCCTGCCCTCCGTTCTGTGGCCCAGGCCGAGCCCTGCCCTGACACTGGGTGTGTTCTCTGTCCTCTGTGTGAGCAGGACGCTGCATCCTGCTGCTGCCACAGTTCCAATTCTAGTTGTAGACAATTGCAGCGACCATGGCAGCTGATGAGTTTATTTGGTATGTGGTTGTATCCATCAAGCCTGGGTCCCTTTATGGTCTGTTTCTATAGCAAAATGTATGTCTTTAATTTAGAAAACATCAGATGCATCCTTAACTTTCACCTTCTACTCAGATGCAAAGAACATTCCAAATAGTGTAATCTTAAAAGCTACTAAATACGTAGTGATGAACAAAGGCTCTTACCATGAACTTAACTGCCAGATGATAGTCTTAGTGGAAGTGCCTTGAGCCAGCGGACAGGAGATCTGAATCCTTGGCCCAGCCCTGCCCTTGAGGTTCTGTGTGACTGTGGGCCGGTGTGCGTCTGTAGGACAAGGGTGCTGGACTTCACCTTGAAGACTCTTTTCAGCTCTGAACATCCCATGAGACTCCCAAGTGGCCTTGCATGGCCCTTTGGCAATAGTGACTAGGCCCATTCCCTCACTTTGATGGGAAGTATTTGTTTTCTTTTGGTCCCCTATACCCCCAGCATCTAAATAGCAACCCCCTCCCCACAAAATATGCATAAGCAGGCCAGGCCCTGACAGTTGCAGGGATGGGGTGGGGTGGGGTGCAGTGGGGTGGTGGAGCCAGGGCACGCCTGGGCAGCCTCACTGAGAGCAAAGCATAGGGCCCTCCCTCAGCAGGGCCAGGGAATTCTCTGGGCTGGGAAATGTCTGCCTTTTGCCCCTGTCTTGTGTTCCCTCTGTTGTCCTGCTCCCTTAGTGTCCAGCACTAGGCTGATCCTCCCCACCCCTCACCAGGCAGGAGACTGGTGCCTGAGGAGCTGGACCCTGTGTTGCCAAGTCTGCTTGAGGCTCCAACTCCCTGGTTTCCCATAGCAGTCAGGAGAGGAAGGTGGTGTGGGGATAAACAATCCCATTTTACAGACGAAAGCTCTAAGGCAGGGTTGGTTCTCTTAGAGAATGAGGGACCCATTCCAGGTCTCTCCTCCTGATCTGGGCTTTTGCTGTGTGATCACACAGCCTCCCCCAGGGGTGGGGTGGAATCAACCTCAAAGTGGTGGGTGGGGGAAGATAGAAGAAAGTGGTGTGTGTCCTCTGGGGCCAAAGTACCCAGGTTTTCATCAAAGTTGTGCTGCCAACTGGCTGCATCTGATCTCAGGCAAGCCTCGAGTCTCTGAGCCTCAGATTCCTCATCTGTCAAGTGGTAAGGGTAGAGTTGTTTGTCTCATGCGTGGAGTGGAGGGATGTCACTCTGGGAAGGTGGGTGATTACTCCTGGGCAGGAGAGCCATCCCAGAAGCAAGCCACAGGTGTGTCATGGACCCCTGTCCTCCCTCTGCCTTCCCCCCATTGGGAGAAGTGGAGAAGAGAACGCCATGGAGCCAGCTCTGAAAAAGGCAGGAGAGTGGTGCTGCAGGCTGCAGGTGGGAGTGGGGCATGTGCTAAGCAGTAAGAGGTGAAGATTGGCAATTTCGTATCACAGACGCCACCCACAATGTGTACCTAGGTTCTTGGAAGGATTGGCATTGTGGGCCTGATAATGGGTGGTATTGGACAGGCTGTCTGGAGAAGGTGACAAAGCCCTCAGTCCTGTGAGCTGGAGGTGAAGCCTTCCTGGCATTTGAAGGTTGTGCTTAGAGGGCTGTATCCAGGCTTTGGCCAGGGTTGTGGTGACTGTGGCGGAGGCTCGGCTGGGTGCTGAGTCTGGGCTGGGATTGGGGCACAGTGGGAGTGGAGTGGATGCTAACACGAGGTCTGCACCAGGTCGCCAGGGATGAGATTTAGCATGCAGGGCACAGTTACCAGAAGACAAAAAGCAAAATCAATACCTAGGACACTTATCCAAATGAGCCCTCTGTGGTGTCTGTGGGTGCTGTTGGGAAGTAGGTACTACAGCAAGGGGGGCACAGACTCTGAGCTGAGCGATGGCTCCCCTCTTTGCCCGAATGACTCTGAAAGGACCTGTTTCTGCTGCTACTTCTGTGCGTATGAGCGTGTGTTCTTGCACTTAGGGGATAAGCCCATTGTTGCCAGAGTGAAGATCTGAAGGCTGATTGTGGGGAGCCCGGATAGAGGAAAGGCAGGGAGGGAGAGAAGGCATGTGGGGGAGAGGGGGGAGCAGCAGCAGACAGGGCTGGGCGGAGGGGCAGGGAGAGCGAGAGAGCCAAGGAAGGTGAGAGAAAGCAGGGAGGGAGAAGGAGAGAGGGGAGAGGGACACACACACACAGAGCAAGAGAGAGCCGGAGAGAGTGACAAGAGAGACAGGGACCCAGCAGGAGGAGGAACACCAGAGGGAGCAGGAAAGATTGGCACGGGGTGGCAGAGATCCTGAGGAGCAGGGCCCTGGGGAAAGAGAGAAACCCAAGATAGTGAGAGAGTGAGAGAGACCAAGAAAGACGCATGTCCACTCAGAGAAAACGAGAGACTTGGAGAGAGGAGAGAGGGGCAGATGCTGGGGTAGGGAGAGGGCCAGGGAGCCCGCACAAGGCTGCCCAGAGAGAGGGGTGGATGGACAGAGAGCACTGGAGCCGGAGAGAGATGAGGAGAAATACAGGCAGGGACTGAGAGACAGAGACCTGGAGAGTTCGGATCTGAGTGGGACAGGGCCAGACACAAAGCGTTCACCTTGGGAGCCAGTGAGAAAAAGATACACGAGCATGTGATAGAAAACAGACAAAAGACCAAGCAGAGGATGGAGCAGAGGATGGAGCAATTAGGCAAAGAGAGGAAGGAGGCCTGGGGCTGCACAGAAGTAGGTACGCTCAGCTCTAGGGCCTGGGAGAGCCTCGCAGACACCCCCAGGATAGGGATAGGACATATGGCATTGTAGCAAAAATGGGAGCTAGGGTGTGCTGAGTACCTGCTGTGTAGCCAGTGCTGGACCAGGGGCCTGGGCTCGCTCATCTTGCCATTCAGAGTTATTTACAGTAGTCCCCCCTTATCCTTGGGGGGTATGTTCCAAGGCCCCCAGCGGGTGCCTGAAACTGTGAACAGTATCGAACACTATATGTACTATGTTTTCTTTTTCTATACGTACATATCTATGATAAAGTTTCATGTATACATGAGGCACAGTAAGACATTAGCAACAAAAACTAAGAATAAAATAGACCAATTATAACAACATACTGTAATAAAAGTTATGTGAATGTTTATTTCTAGAATTTTCCATTTAATATTTTAGGACTGTGGTTGACCGCAAATAACTGAAACCCTGAAAAGTGAAACTGGATGGGGGAGGGGAACTACCGTGCCACCATGTTCTTCGTGAAAGTGGATTCCTGCAGGATGGAGGCCGTGTCTCATACCACACACCAGAGCTCTCAGGAGTCCATTCGCTGTAGAGTGAATGTTAGAACGAACAGATGAGTAACTGTGTGTTTGGGTAACTGAACTAGGAGACAAAGAACTCAAGGTGGGCCACTGGCTGGTCCTGACCATCCCACCCTGGAGCTGGGATGGAATGTCATAGGGGCAGACAACAGCAGGACTGGAACTGACAGTGCGTGTGGGGACATAGCATCACATGCTGCTATTGCTGGCAGTGATGACAGGGATGATGGCACCATCATGCGATAGTGTCCCTATCCATGCTCTCACTGTGTGCTAGGCCCTCTCATAAAAACTTTACCTGTATCAGCCCACTTCATCCTCACAGCAATCCTACAACAGAGGCACTACTATCATACCATTTTATAGATGAGAAAACTGAGGCTCACAAAGCTGAAGTTCTTCGTCCAAGGTCATACAGCTAGTAGATGGTGGATCCAGGATGGAAAATAGTCAATCTGACACCAGAACTGAGCTCTTTACCTCTTCACAATTCTGTCTCCCCAAGAATAATGCTACCTTATATTTGTTTACAGTACTTTGGCTTGTGTAGTTTTTTCAAATTTACTACATCATTTGTCCCCAAGCAGCTTGCTAGAAAGAGTTACAGAGCCAAAGTTGTTCTTGCCATTTAAGTTGTTATTGCCATTTTTATTTTTGTTTGTGCAAAGGCACAAAGCTCACATGTAGCAAAATCTGCTCTGGAACTTGGTCAGGGTTTTGCCTGGTACCCAGTGCTGCTTATAGATGTAAACCTGTCCCCAGATGGAACACGCCAGGCTTGGGAAATTCTCTGGGCATGTATGGTGCCTGGCCGGGGTGTTACGGCAGGATATCCACAGCAAGCTGTCAGGACATCAGGATTTAGGCCTCTTGAAATAGTATACCTGGGTTTGAATCCAAGCGAGTGACCTTAGACAAGAACTCTGAGCTACTTTGTGCCTTAGTTTTCTTGTCTATAAAATGGCAATACTAATTGAACCTTTTTAGTATTATTATGATAATTGAGTTAATATTCGTAAAGCACTTATAACAATCTCAGTGTCTAGTAAGGGTTTGAAGAGTGTAGCTAAATAAATCAAATCAATAAATAAAATAAGATAGGAGGAGGTGTCTCCACCAGAAATGGGGTCTGGATTACTGAGCTCTACAGTGAATCAGAACTCTGGACAGCTCCCAAAGCTTCTGATCTACCATACTGGTTCCATCTGCTAGGTGAAGTTCTTTAGCAGTGAAGTGGGTCTCACCCTGTTATTATTAATTATCATGAGACCGGGGATTCTTCTTAACACCATGTCTTTTCTATGAGGGTGCAAAGCTCTTCACCGGGAAGGCCTATCACCTTGGGGCAGGGAGCAGGGATGAAAACGTGCATCTCTATGGATTTGTTCTTGAAGAAGTGTATGTTTGCAGAAAAGGGGCTGTACTAGAAGTGTGTGTGGGACTCAGGGGCTTGTTCAGTGTGGGTAGGGAATATGGCCCCCTGATTCCTCCCAGAGTAATCCCTAGGCTCAGACAGGGAAAGGACAAGGATAGAGACAGAGTTGAGGGGAGGAGTGGGGACAAAGAGGCATTAAAGGGGTCATAAAGTTGAGATGGGGCCGAGGGTGCCATGCAGCTCAAGGCTTGCTTAGAACCAGAAGGCTTCTGCTCTCCCAGTTACTCCAGAACTGCTCCTGCCTCCACTCAAATCCTGCTCCACTCAAATCCTGATGGCAAGTTACTTCTCACGTGAACAAATAACTGCAGTGGCTGTCACCAATGAGCGTCTCCTATGCACCAAGACCTTTACACCCATTATCTCATTTAATCCTCACAACAACTCTGTGAGTTGGCCATTGCGAGTTCCTTTTTATTGATGGGAAAACTGAAGCTCAGAGAAGACAAATAACTTACCCCCCACCCCCCCACCCCCAAACCTCCTAGCAAGTGACAAAGTTTTGCTATTTCTTCCCAAACACACTGCCTTTCAAGAAATACTTCTCTCAGAGCTAGGGATGGAGCCTTCTATGGGTTTTCAGCCTCTCTCATGGCTGCCCTCTTTAGTTTCTTTTGCTGTAGTATGTGGAGGCCCAGTAGGGTACACAAACAGTGCCTTCTTGCAGTGACAAATTCTGAATGTCTTGTACCTGTCTATGCCTGCAGATGCTGTCAATAGCTGAAGTCTATCTCAAGTCAAGGAATAAATTAGTACTCCCTTAAGTGTAAGCCCCTGTTAGGGCTTGCTGTACATGGCTCTGTCTGCTCATGCCCATCTCTGCTTCTTCCTACAGAGGAGGTGGCTGAAGGAAAGAATGCCATCCTCATTGGGATGAGTCAGTGGAATTCAAATGACCTGGTGGAACAGATCGAGACCATGGGGAAACTGGGCGAGCATCAAGGTGAGATTCTGCTTCTCTCATGACCAGGGTGTGCACATGTGTGTGTTGCAGGGTAGGCTGTAGACTGACAGTTGGGGCTGGGACTTGGGTCTTCTATGAAGAGCTACCTGTCTGGGCTCTCTTCCTCTTATAGTGTCCCTGAATCTGTGACCTACAGGAACTCTTGTGGGGACTTCTGTGGGGTTTCTGTGGCAGAACAACTCCAGAGCTTTCTTTGTCCATAGAATGACCACCCCAGTAGCATGGGTAATTAATGCAGTTGGCTGGATCCAAGCTCTTCGGACTGCCGGCCTGTGGAGTTAGAACCTGCTGGATAAGGAAGGATGGCAACTGGGAGCCTTTGAACAGGGACAGGAGTTGAGGTCTAAGGGCAGAAGGACAGCAGCGAGGATCAGGACGTCCTGTGGCTGAGTTGAAGGAGTATATTCAGGAGGTGTCTTATGGAGGGGAGTTTTGACCAGGAGCTTGATCAGCAGACAAAGTAGGCTTATCTTTTTAGGCATCCATCCATCCATCGATTTCACCATTTTTCATTGGTAACAGAATGTTTATTGAGCACCTACTGTGTATCAGTGTATAAGTGCTTGGCAGGACCACAGGTGGTTTGACTGAGGCCTTTGCCTTGTGATGTGTGACCCTGTATCTGTCAAGACATAGGGGGTCAGGCTTAAGCTGAGGGTTGTTGGCCCAGAGGGGAGAGGCAGGACTTTTAGCAGGAGGCAGAAGAGGGGATCAAGCAAGGGCTTTTGCCAATGGAGCAATGGGGCCAGGCTTTGAAGGGAAGTGGAGGATGTAGCTGAAGAGGTCATAAAATGTGAGTTGACATATGGGAAAACTGAGGCTTAGAGATCCTCAATGGAAGGCTGCATTTGCTTAACATCATATTGGAGTGGGAAGCAGAGCCAGGGCTGGAACCCAATCCAGAATGCAGGGCACTGGTCTCTGTAGCTGTTATCCTCGGGCCTGTTTTCCCCACCCTCCTGCTCCACCCCACGCTCCACTCCTTCCCCTTTCGCTTCTCCTCTCCTCCCCTCCTTCCTCTCTTGCTTCTGCTGTTCCACAGTCACGGTCTGGGCCAGAGTTGCTGAGTGGGTGTATTAGTTGGGGTTCTCCAGAGAGACAGAACCAATGGATATGTTCATAAGTATATGAGAGGGGATTTATTAGGGGAATTAGCTCTCGTGATTGTGAAGAAGAGTCCCACAATAGGTGTCTGCAACTAGATCCTGGTAGCGTGGCTCAGTCCAAGTCCACAGGCCTTAGAACCAGGGAGGCCAGTGGTGTCCTTGGTATAATTCCTGGAACCTAAAAGCTGAAGAGTCTTGAGCTCTGATGTCCCCGGACAGGAGACCAGAGTGTATCCCAGCTCCAGCAGATAGAGAGAGCGATTTGCCTTTTTTCTTCATTTTTGTTCTCTCTGGGTCCCCAGCAGATTGGATGGTCCCTGTCTACATTGAGGGTGGGTCTTTCCCACCCAGTCCACTCAGGCTCTCATATTAATCTCTGCTGGAAACACCCTCATGGACGCCCCTAAAAAGATACTTTACCAGGTTTCTCGGCATTCCTTAATCTAATCGAGTTGACACCGAGAATTAACCATCACGGTGGGCAAGCAATCCTCTCAGGAGGTGTTCAGTGAGATGGTCCTGACCCAGCCCAAAAGAATAACCATCTTGGTGGTGGCCATCTTGCCCCTGGCATCTCCTCCTTTTCTTATTCTCCAAACCTGAATCCTTGGCTCAGAGCCCTTCCCATGCCAAAACACCCATCTTTAGAAAATGGGCATGCCTGGGATGATTGCCCCATTTTACAAATGAAGAACTAGGACTCAGAGAAGCTGGATCTTGGCTGAGGTCCTCCAAGTTGGTGGCAGCTTCAGGACCAGATCCCTGGTCTCTTGGTTCCCAGCCCAGGGCTTCACCTCTCAGATTGGACTGAGACTTGGCACAGTTCTGAGCCCCCACAAAGGCAGGCTCGAGAAATCCAGAGTCTTAAAGGAAAGGCACCTGGGCCACCATCACATCCATAGGAAGGGTAGGCTCTGAGTCTGGTCCCTAAGGCCGGTTCAGAGACAATTGCCCAGTCTTCATAGCCACATATTTGCAGACGGGTCCTTTATCTGTTCTTTCCTTCACTCTAAGAACCCCAGAAGGGGCCAGGAGGGGTTATGGATTCCACGTCCTACGACAATGCTTGGTAGCCATGAAAAGACAAACTCAGATTTGTACTCACCACCCACCTGACCATCCCCTTCCCTCCTCCCGCCTCCACTTGTCTGCCAAAGAATGTGTGACTCAGACGCAGTGTGAGCTAAGGAGGGGGTGAGCTGGGAGTGCTGGGGAGGGCATGTGAGAGGGAAGCAGAGGGAGGCCCACGGGAGAGGCAGAAACTGCAGCTTTGGAGTGTGTGTGAGAGGTCTGGGCTTGAACCTCCACCCTGCCACTCGATGGCTTTGTGGCCAGGGAAAGTCATGTCACATCTCTGATCCTCAGTTTCTTCATCTGCGGAGTGGGGGAGTAGTAAAAATCTGTGAGGATTAATGAGCTATTTGCAAAGTGTGTTCAGTAACAGGTAATTATTACAATGTTGGAAGAGGGGAGGGGAGTGGACGATTTTGCATGAGCACAGCCCTAACAAAGGCTTCATGGCACTCCTGCATGACTGAATTAGGGCAGTGCCAGCCTGAATCCGAGAGGTGATGCTCTCAATGCAGAATAGGCAGCAGGAAGGAGAGAGGGCAGAGGGGCAGAGGAAGAGGAAACCAGCTGGATTTCTAGCTCCTTCTGAGCCCATTCCCCTGCAGGTTCATGATATGAATTCCCACGACATGACAAAATGCACATTAATTTCATTCATCTCAACAATCGTTGATGGAGCCACCACGGAAGCCCAACCTTGTGCTAGATGTGGGGGAAGTACAGGCGAGCAGGACAGTGTTGTCACCCGTTGCAGCAGAACCACAGTGACTGTGCAGTAAGACGGGCTGGGGGAAGGGCTGTAAGAGAGAGGGAACACTTGGGGAGGAGCAGCTCTGAGGACACTCTGGAAAAGGCTGCCATCACATTGGTGGTGTAGATGGAGCTTACACTCTTGTCTCCTTCAAGTCTCCTGCCCTTCACCATGGGCTCACTCCAGGGCCCCTCATGGTCGATGCCTTGGCTGGTCACACCCCTCCACGGGCGCCTCAGCTACCATGATGGCAACTCCCGTGTCCACCTCCAGCCAACAACTTGCTCCCGGGCTCCAGATGTTTGTTCTTGGTAGCTTCCGACTAACCTCTACCTGAATGTCCTGAAGACTCTATGCTCCACAAATTCCAAATGGAGCTGACTTTCTTCCTCTTAAACCTGAATTGTGTTTTGTATTCATCTTTTCTCTCCTTAGCCATTAATATGTTGCATAGGCACTTTCAGACTGCTTTAATATCTGCAGTTCTTGAGGTGCTAATGCTGGGGTGTGCATGTGCATGCATGCCTGTTGATTGTACTGCATGGGTTTCATCTTTTTGTTTTATATTGTGAACTCCTCTTGATCATCCCCCGCTTCCTCTTCTGTGAGGGTCTTGTATGCCCTAGGTTGTAAAAATGTCCTTGTAGAGACAAGTCTTGTGTTTCTTTCTGCTGGACCTGAGTGTTTCACTAATCTTGAATATTTTATATGCTAAATTTGCAGTTTAGGGTTTCCATTCTACAAGGGTGGTATAAATTTAGACCCTACACCCATAAGTGGCACAGGCTTAGGGTTTTAATTACTCATGTGTGACTTTTTTCTTTCTCACTGTCTGTGAATGGATTCTTTGCTGCTTCCCCAAAGGAGATTTAAAAAAAAATTTTCTTTAGTTCCCTTATGGATGGAATAGCCCTTCAAGGATCCCTACTATAATGTGGGCTCCACTCTAGCTCCTCATCACCCAAAGGCTGCGGTCAAGTCTGTGGAGTTAACAATGCGGTTCTTGGCCTCTAGCCCTGGTGCTCTGTGTACCTGATTCGTGGGATCCCTGGGTCACCCCTATTGCAGCTTCTGCTTTTGTCTTGGATGGAAGTTCCTTCTTTGTTTTTGGCTCTTGGGTATTATACATTCTTTATTTTAAGGTTGGTTATATATTTACATTTTTTTTGTAATATATTGCCAAGTATATATGTATTTTAATAGAAAAGGATCCTTCAGCATCTGCTCAGTGCATCTTATTTATTATTATTATTTATTATTTTATAATTGCTTGTCGTTATTTTTATTTAACATTTTTTTATCGTGGTAAAATACACATGACATAAAATTTACTATTTTAACCATTTCGAAACGTATAGTTCAGTGGCGTTAAGTCCATTCACATTACTGTGCAACCATCACCAACATCCATCTCTAGAACTTTGTCATCTCCCCCAACTGAAACTCTGTACCCATTAAACATGAATCCCCCATTCTCTTTTCCTGCAGCCCCTGGTAACCACCATTCAACTTTCTGTCTCTATGAATCTGACTTCTCTAGGTACCTCATGTACGTGGGATCAAACAGCATTTGTCCTTTTGTGTCTGGCTTATTTCACTTAGCGTAATGTTTTGCAATCCATCCATGTAGTGTGAATCAGTACTTTATTTCATTTTGTGGCTGAGTAATTTTCCATTGTATGTATATACCACATTTTGCTTGTCAATTCTTCTGTCGATGGAAATGTGGGTTGCTTCCAACCTCTTAGCTATTGTGAATGATGCTGCTGTGAACGTTAGTGCAAAAATATCCACCTTACTTCTGGAATGCATTCTCATTGGAAAAGAAAATCAAACAGTACAAATAAAACCAAAGTTTCCCTTTGCTATTTCTTCAATTGTAAAGCTTATTGCAGAGTTCATCAATGTGGAGGGCTTCTTTCTAGAGACAGGTCGTATTAGACATTAGTGCTGTCATTTACCTTCCCCCCCATTTAACAGTAGATCTTGGAGAGCTTTTCATAGGAATAAACATAGATTCACCTCATTCTTTTTACTTATGCTATAGTATTCTCTGCGATATACGTACTATAATTTATTTAGCCATTCTGTAGTGATAGACATTGGAATTTTTCATTATTAAAAAATGCTACATGGGTTAAAAATATAAACATTGAAAATTGCAATAGATACTGCCAAGCAGTTTCCCAAAAAGACTGTGCAAATTTATATTTGCACACCAACCACGGATTATGTTAGCCATTTCTCCCAATGTTATCATACTTAGTATTGTCAGACTTTAATTTTTACTTGATTGATGGGTGAAGATATTTTCTTGTTGTTTGTTTTGTCTTTACTTGATTTCTAGTGAGCTTGAGCATCTTTTCATAAATCTTTTTATTTTTTTCTAAATTTTCTATTTTCTTTTTTCTGAATTTCTTAAACAATTGTAGCTCATCTTCTATTGGACTGTTAGTCCTCTTTTTATTGATTTTTTTTTTGGGAGATCTTTATATGTATTCCGGTCATAAATTATTTTTCTGCTATGTATTTGAAATATTGTCACTGCTAAAATTTATTATTAGTTTAAGTAGTTTGTCAGTTGATTCTCTTGGGTTCTCAGTTAGAATGTTATATCACTTACAAATCTTAAGAGTTATATCTTTACCAATATTTACACTACTTATTTTCATTTTAAATTGCATTGTACAAAATCGCTGGATAATGCTGAGTAGCAGGAGTCATAGCAGGCTTTCTTGTTTGACACTGACTATAATGCTGTAATGGAAATATTCCAATGTTTCACCAATAAATATACGACCCTTGGGCTAAGATTCCAGAAATACCCTTCATCACTTTGAAAAAAATCACCTCCTGAAAGTTACATCTTCTTTCTTATTCCCCTTGTTTATTTGTATCCATTCCTCTCTCCCCCCATCTTTCTCTCTTGTTTTTAATATGTTTTTCCAAAAGTTTACCTGTTTTGATGGTCTTTTCAAAGAAATAGCTCTTAGATTTATTAGTAAACTCTATTATCAACTCTATTTTTTTTTCTACTTAATTTATGTAAATTAACATTGCATCTATTTCATTAATTCTTTCCTACTTTCTTTGGGCTTATGTTATTTGTACCTTTCTAAATTCTAGACATAAGAGCTTTATAATGTTCCTTGTTTTCTAATTCACACATGAACGGGTCCCTTCCAAGACCTTGGAGGGTCCTAGCAAGGTGTTCACCTAATACTTTTTTGGGGGGGAGGGTGGTAAAATTTGCAAAAGTAACCTTTTTAATGATCTTTTCCTTAAAGGGAACCCCAAAATGTATAAGCTTCAGTCCCTATAAAATCTGAATCCAGCCACTTTGGGTACATCCCACAGGATTTGGATAAGTAGCCCTCTCACTGTCAGTCATTTCTAGGTAGTTCCAAACCTGTTTTCCTCCTCTTTACCCAAAGAGTTATTTAGAACCATTTACAGAAATCCTGATGAGTAGTTTTTTTTTCTTATTAATTTGCAATTTTATTCCATCATGATTGGAGAATGTGACCCTTAGGTGCTATCCTTTTGAAATTCTCTCTTGTCTAAAACATGGTCTTTTTGTGTGTGTGCATGTGTGTGAATGACCCATATAGTTAAAAAGAAATATATATATATATATATAATCTATATATGTTGGGTTCCAATTCTCTATAGATCAAACGTATCAATACAGTTTTCTTCTTCCCTTCTTTCTGCGTTTTATCGACACAATCAACTCTCTTATACATCCTTTTCTGTATTTCTAAAAATTTGCATTTTTTTTTTTTTTTTTGTCTTTTGTCTTTTTCCGTGTCCGGCAACGGATCGCAACCCTCAGTGTTGCCCCCGTACCGGACTGGGGACCGGCAACGGGATCGCAACCCTGGGCGCTGCTCCCGCGCCTCGCTCAGCCAGTGAGCGGGAACCAGTCTGTATGTGGGATCCGAACCCTCGGGCGGGAGTGCCACCGTGCTTCCCAAGCGGCGCACTATCCAGTGCGCCACCGGGCCGGCCCCTAAAAATTTGCATTTTTTTTTTTTTTTTGTCTTTTGTCTTTTTCCGTGTCCGGCAACGGATCGCAACCCTCAGTGTTGCCCCCGTACCGGACTGGGGACCGGCAACGGGATCGCAACCCTGGGCGCTGCTCCTGCGCCTCGCTCAGCCAGTGAGCGGGAACCAGTCTGTATGTGGGATCCGAACCCTCGGGCGGGAGTGCCACCGTGCTTCCCAAGCGGCGCACTATCCAGTGCGCCACCGGGCCGGCCCCTAAAAATTTGCATTTTAAACACACATTTAAAAGCTGGTATTTTTTATCAGGGTGCAGATGAGGTCAGTGTCTGTGTCCTCTTGCTGAGCAGGAAAGGACCTCGTGTGCTTCTGCTTCCTTCTCTTCCCGCCTCCCACGTGCTCTGCCCTCGTGGTTCCTGGTTGTCGTCAATTCTTATTTCAACTTAATGTAAGTTTTACTGTTTTTCTTTTGGAAGAAGTTTTTTTCCTCGTTACGGTGGCTGTGGCAGCAGCAGCAACTCCTCCTTGTCCTTCAGTTAAGGATAGTGAGGTGTGGTTTACACTCAGTTAAATCCACGCTTGTCAGTGCACACTTCTCACTGCTGCTGCTTGGATTCCATGCCTTCCTCTTCGATGTGCTTTCTCTTTTCACTAGAACATCTCCGCAAGAAATTCTTCAGGTAGGGACTGTGGATGGTAACTCTCCAAGCCCTTGCATGTCTACATATCTTTATTTTACCTTCTCATTCAGATGCAACTTTATCTGAGTCCGTAATCATGTTCCCAAGTATCTTTGAAGATATTCCTCCACGGCCTTCATGCATTTAGTGTTCTTGGTGAGAAGTCTGGGCTGAATCTGGTTCTCATTTGTTTGTGGGCAATCTGATTTTTCTTCTTGAAGCGTTAAGGTTTTGAGTGTTTACTCTTTGTATTCTGAAACCACAAACAATGTGTCTGGGTGATTTTTGTTGTTCTTTGTCGTGCCTGTACCTGGTTGTACTTTCTCCCTTACTGAGAAGTTTTCTTTTATTGTCCCTTCAAGTATTTATCTGTTTTGTTCTTCCAAAACTTAGATAGATGCTGGGACTTTTCTAACCATGTCTCACTGTGTCCTTCCCATTCTTATTTCTTGATCCTTGATGGGTTCTGAAGGTATCTTGGGTTCTAAGTAACAGCTGACCAATTTTCTGTTCTTCAGCTATTTCCATATTGCTGGTCAGTTTTTTTTTTTTTTTTTTTTTTAACAATCATCTTTTCATTTTCATGTGCTCTGATTGGTTCTTTTTATTGAGAGCCTGATATTGATCCATGGAGGCCATTGGGTCATTCTGTTTTTTAAAGTCTCCTTCTGCTTGCTCCATTAAGTTTAAGAGTTTTCTGGCAGGTTAGAGATGGGTAGGAATAGACCACACACTTAAGACTGAATTAATTAACCAAACATCATAAGTGAGGTTATAACACACAACAGGAGCAATCTTGTTACTAATTATCTAAGGAAGCGCACAGCTGCCATTAATATTAAGTAAAGTAGGTTTTGCCAACTTCCTTTTTTAAAAAATTGAGGTATAGGGCTGGCCTGTGGCTCACTCGGGAGAGTTGGTGCTGATAACACCAAGGCCACGGGTTTGGATCCCATATAGGGATGGCCGATTTGCTCACTGGCTGAGCGTGGTGTTGACAACACCAAGTCAAGGGTTAAGATCTCCTTACTGGTCATCTTTAAAAAAAAAAATTGAGGTCTAATTCACATACCATAAAATCCATCCTTTAAAAATGTACAATTCAGTGATTTTTAGTATATTCATGAAGGTGTGTGACCATTAGCACTATCTAGCTGCAGAACACTTTCATCATCCCTGAAAGTAACCCTGTATTCATTAGCAGTCACGCCTCATTCTCCACTTCTGCCCAGCACCTGGAATTTCATATAAATGGAATCAGACAACATTTGTCCTTTCGTGTCTGACTTCTTTCATTTAGTGTTTTCAAGACTAATCTATGTTGTAGCATGAATCAGGACTTCATTCCATTTTATGGCTGAGTAGAATTCCATTGTCTGGATATACCATATTTTGTTTATCCACTCATCTGTTGATGGCCATTTGAGTTGTTTCCACTTTTTGGATATTATGAACAATGCTACTCTAAGTATTCTTATACAAGTTTTATACAGTTCTCTTGGGTATATATCTAGGAGTGGAATTGGTATGTTACATAGTAATTCTGTTTGACTTTTTGAAGAACTTTTTCAAAGTGGGTGCACTATTTTCCATTCCCAGAAGTAATGCCCAAGGTCCCCAGTTTCTCCACACCTTTACCAACGCTTGTTACTGATTACGGCCACCTAAGTAGGTGTGCAGTGCTATCTCATTGTGGTTTTGATTTGCATTTCCCTAACGACTAATGATGTTGAAAATCTTTTCATGTGCTTATTGGTCATTTGTTTATCTTCCTTGGAGAAATGTCTATTCAAATCCTTTGCCCATTTAAAAATTGGGTTGTCTTTTTATTGTTGAGTTGTTAAGAGTTCTTTATGTATTCTGGACAGTAGAACCTTATCAGGTACATATATTTACAAAGATTTTTCCCACTCTGTGGGTTCTTTCCCTTCTTGAAAATGTCCTTTGGCACACATAATTTTAAAATTTTGATGAAGTTCAATGTATTTATTTCTTTTTTCTTTTTTCTTTTTCAGAACAAGACGGCTTTACTGGGGAATACTACCAACTGTTTAATGAATATTTAACGATAATTTATTTTTTGAGAAATGAGTTTTGAGCTTGATTTCAATTTCCCATAACAAAGTCTGTCAGAGAAAATGAATGACAGTTACATATTTAACAAGTTACATGATATATGTAAAGATTATTATGCCCTAAAAGAATTATATAAAGTTAATGTTTGATTAAGATATTTACATCAGTGGTGCCTTGCAGACTGCTTAATAGTCTTTTTATTATTATTATTATTCAAAAAGATCAACAAAATTTGCAAATCTTTATCTAGACTAACAAAGAAAAAAGAGAGAAGACAGGAATTACTAAAATCAGAAATAGAGCAGGGGCCTGGTGGAGGAGCTGCTTCCTCTATGGTGCTGGAGTGGGCTTTGAGGAGAGAGACTTCCTCTTTTTCTGGTCTCTGCTGGTGACTCTCCTGTGTCCCTGCAGTTGGGTGTCTAGTGGGCCGCCTCCATGGTAGCAGTGGCTATTGCTGTGGTGTCGAGCTGCTTTTGTGGCCACTGTGACTGTGGTGGCTGTCGTGGGCCACCTGTGAGGAAGTGGTGTTTTTGGCGTGCTCCTTGCCTGTTTCCCAGTGGGGGATGTTGCCTTACGCTCCTGCCTGGGATCCTGGGCGTGCTCTGTTTCTTGCCTGTATCCAGGTAGAGGGGGCTGGCCCTTGGCTCCTGCCTAAAGATGCTGGGCATGCTCTCTATTTTTTCTTTTATTGTTTGTGCTTTTGGTGCCATGACTAAGAAACCATTACTTAATCCAAGGTCATGAAGTTGTCTTCCTATGTTTTCTTTTAAGAGTTTTAGTTTTATTTCTATTTTTTTTTTTGTCTTTTTTCCGTGTCCGGCAACGGATCGCAACCCTCAGTGTTGCCCCCGTACTGGACCGGGGACCGGCAACGGGATTGCAACCCTGGGTGTTGCTCCCGTGCCCCGCTCAGCCAGTGAGCGGGAACCAGTCCGTATATGGGATCCGAACCCTCGGACGGGAGCACCGCCGCGCTTCCCAAGCGGCGCACTATCCAGTGCGCCACCGGGCCGGCCCTAGTTTTATTTCTTATCGTTAGGCATTTGGTCCACTTTGAGTGATTTTTGTGTACTGTGTGAGGTAGGGGTTCAAATTCATTCTTTTGCATGTGGGTAACCAGTTGTCCCAGTGCCATTTATTGAAAAGATTATTTTTTTCCTCCATTGAATTGTTTTGGTACCCTTGTCAAAAACAAATTGATCATAGACTTATGTGCTTATTTCTGGACTTTCAATTCTATTTCACTCATAAATAGGTGTGAGCATGTCACAGTCTTGATCACTGTATACTTGTAGTAAGTTTGAAATCAGGAAGTGGGGGTCCACCAACTTTGTCCTTCTTTTGCAGCATTGTTTTGGCTAGTCTCCATTCCTTGTGTTTCCATAGGAATTTTAGGGTCAGCTTGTCAATTTCTGCAAAAAATCCACCTGGGACTTTGATAGGGATTGTGTTGAATCTGTAGACCAATTTGGGGAGTATTGCCATCTTAAAATTACTTCCAATTCATGAACACAGATGTCATTACATTTATTTAGGTCTTTAATTTCTTGCAATGTTGTTTTCTAGTTTTCAGTGTACAAGTCTTGCACTTGTTTTGTTAAGTTTATTCCTAAATATTTTATTCTTTTTTATTGTATTGTAACTGGAATTATTTTCTTAATTTCATTTTCGAATTGTGCATTGCAAGTGTATGGAAATACAATTGAGTTTTGTATATTGATCTTGTATGCTGCGACCTTGCTGAACTTATTTATTGGTTTTATTTTTGGGGGATTCCTTAGGATTTTCTACACATAAGATTATATCATTCCCAAATAGAGGTAGTTTTACTTCTTCCCTCTCTATCTGAATACCTTTTATTTCCTTTTCTTGCCTAATTTCCCTCACTAGGTCCTCCAGTATAATATTGAATAGAAGTGTTGAGAGCAGACATCTTATCTTGTTCCAGATCTTAAGGAGAGAGTTTTCATTCTCTCACCATTAAACATGATGTTAGCTGTGAATTTTTTGTAGTTGTTCTTTATCCAGTTGAAGAAGTTCTCTCCTATTCCTAGTTTGCTGAATGTTTTTACCATGAAAGGGTGTTGGATGTTGCCAATGCCTTTTCTGCATGTCTACTGAGATGCTTATGTGTTTTTTTGTCTTTTATTCTATCAATATGGTGTATGAAGGTACTTCACAAAGCTCATGGAAAGAGGGGCTTGCCAGTTAGCTCAGTTGATTAGAGTGTAGTGTTTTAACACCAAGGTCAAGGTTTGGATCCCTGTACTGGCTAGCTGCCTAAAAATTTTAAAAGAAAAAAAAGAAGGCTCATGGAAAGAGTTGGGTTATCTTTTAATTCTATTTTTTCACGAACTTTTTGAAGTACCCTTGTATTACATTGATTGCTTTTCATGTGTTGAATAACCTTGCATTTCTGGGATAAATTCCATTTGGTCCTTGACAAATCTTGCCATGTGGCTAATCTTTTATGCTCAGGGTTTACATATCTCTTCCAGAATAATTTATACTAACAGTCTATGAGCTGTCACTTAAAGATTGTAAATTGTCATTTACAATAAGGATTCTTCTTGCCCTTGAAACAATCAGTGTCAGCAAGGCCACATTTTCATAGACGGGAAAGAAGCAGTCACTGCCTGTGTATCCCCGATCAATCTCTCTGCCTCCAGCTTTCCAGAGAGATATTTTTTTTCTACTGTTCACCCCTGACTCTGGTTTATGCCCTTGTATCTAGATATGTGGTTTCAAAGAATGGTCCCTGGACCAACACATTAGCATCACATGGGAACTTGTTAGAAATGTGAGTTATTGAGCCCCACCCAGACCTACTGAGTCAGCCAAAGTCTGAGCATAGAGAATCTACGTTTTAACTAGTCCTCTAAGTGATTCTGATGCATGTTAAAATTTAAGAACCATTGATGTTTAAGATATCAGACTGGTCTAAGAATTCCACAGGTCCATTTCCCTGTACTCTCTTTCCTTCAGTCATTGAGTTTAATATCTTTCTTCTGCAGTGTTGGTTTTTCTGTAATACTTATTAATATCAGAATGTGCCCCCACTTTGTATTCGCAGTTCCCCATTAGCCGATCTCTGAGCGACGTGATGTCTCTTTACGGCAACCTGCTGCCATCTCGTATTTGGGGAGGGTAGAAAATGCTGTGGGGTGAGTTGAACCAGTAGCTTCTGGTTTATTCCTCTTGGGTATTTTCAGCCTCCCAGGTTGTCCTGTCCCTCAGACACTCATCCCTTCTCACACTTGGGGACAGATGCCTTTGCTTGGCACCAGCAGAGGTCGGGGGAGGACTAAAGAACCTGACTCCTCTGCAATGGAAGCCCAGACAATTGCAAAAGCTCCCTTTGCTCCTGTATTTTCCACCTGGGAGCCTGCCCTTCCCCCTGAGCTGCCTCCACCTTGGCCACAGATCTTCCTTCGTATGCCTGAGGTTATGGTTTCTGTTCTCCTGGGCCCGTTTTATGGGCATTTGACGTTTGCAGTCACACAGGCCTCCACACTTGTAAGGGCCACACACTCGATTTTATTTATTTATTTATTTTTTCCTTTTTGTCTTTTTTCGTGTCTGGCAATGGATCGCAACCCTCAGTGTCACGCCCGTACCGGACCGGGACCGGCAACAGGATCGCAACCCTCGGTGCTGCGCCTGCACCTCGCTCAGCCAGTGAGCGGGAACTGGTCTGTATGTGGGATCCGAACCCTCGGCGGGAGCGCCGCCGCGCTCCCAAGCAGTGCACTGTAGCAGTGCGCCACCGGGCCGGCCCTCACACACTCGGTTTTATACCCTACTGTTGCCACCTTGAAATTCTTAATAATTTTGAACAAGGGACCCCATGTTTTCATTTTGCACTGGGCCCGGCAGATTATGTAGCCAGTCGTGCCTTCCCTCCATCAGATCTCTCTAACTTCTTCCTTTCGGGGATGCTCCTTCTTATTTTAAGTTGCTACTAGAGATTAATTCATATAAAAATAATGAATGTCATTTTCTAGGGATTTGGGGCAGGAGAAAAAGTCTGGATCATGTTGTCAGTTTACCATCTTTATGCAATCCTACTGTGATGCTTCTAAAATTTAAATCCTGTAATATCGTTCTGCTAAGGAATTGGCAACTAGGTCTTTGTTACCTGCAGAATGAAGTAAAAATCCTCAGCCTGACATGTAAGGCCATTTACAATTTTGTTCCAGCCTTCCTTCTAACACTGATAATTTTCGAGGGTAAATTCTCTATCACTAAAGGAATCAAACAGCCCTGGAACAGCTACCATGAGGTACATTACAAAGGGGCTGTCAAATCTTTGCTAAATCCTATGATCCTGAGTTGATCTCTGACTCTGATATTCACGACTTCCAGCCACACTTTTTCTCCCCTTTGGTTCACCCTGTGTTCTAATCAAATGGCGGGGGATGGGGGGGTGCCGTGTGCCGATCCATGAGCTCACTTGGAGCTCTATAGCTTCCTACCTTTGCCCCTGTTCCTCCCCTGATTTCATCTCTAGCTCTCACAATCCCACACACTTCCTCCAGGAAGCCTCCCTGATACGCCAGCCTCTCCCAGACCACCTCCCTCATGCCCAGCATAGCTTAGCTGGCCCCTCGCCTGCAGTGCCGGCCAGTGTGCCTGCTGTGTGCCTTTCTGGGTGTGTCTTTGCCTCCCCTCCTGAACCCAGAGCGGCTGAGGGCTCCCTGTGCACCACGCATTCCCTTGCTCACTCATGTACCTGGTGCTGGTCAATGTTGCGACACAAGGAAGACTCAGAAGTGGATTAAACTGACCGGCTCCTGGGGGGTGGGAGAAAGGAAGGGGGGTGAGCAGTTACAGTCCAGTGAGCTCATTACTCTATCAAGGGTGAGAACAAAGTACAGAGGGATCAGCGAGGAAGTGGAGCTGGAGCTGCGATGTTGGTGGTAAGGAGGCTTCCTGGGGTGGGGTCAGGACAGACTAATGAGGGCACAACAGGCAGAGGGAACAGCAGCTACAAAGACTTGCAGGGAGGTGTGAGAAGGCGGGAGATGTGGGGAGCCCTGCAGAGTTCATCGTGCCTGAGGTTGGGGTGTGAGGTGTTGGGCTGGGGGGTGGTGAAAAGGGGTGGGGGGTCTTGGAGAAGAGGCAGGGGTGGAAACGCTGAAGATGCAGGCCTTGAATGCCAGGCTGTGGACTTGGGGCCTCCTTGGGAGAGCCCCTGGGGACCCATAGGATGGTTCAAGCAGGGGAGTCACAGGTTACTTTTTAGAAAGGCCATTCCAGAAGCCAATGTAGAGGATGATAAGAGGGGCCAGGGACTGAGTGTAGGGGGGTTTCAACAGGCTGGGTGAGAGGTGACAAGTGTGATCTTGACCTCAGTGGAGGCTCAGTGTTGGGGGAACACCCTGAGCAGGGAGAGTGTGCAGGTCACTTCTTGTCAGTGTGCTGTGTGACCAGGCTGGGCTGGAGCCTGGAGGGGGCTCCCCAGGCCTGGCAAGGGAAGGGCCCAGCGTGAGTCCTGGGTGTCAGATACTCCTGTCCCTGCTCCAGTGGGGTCGCCCAGACACTTTCCAGCATATTAGGAGTATAATTCCCAGTCGTTCTTCCCCAAGGCCCAGACTGTCTGAGTCGCTCCCTCAGCGCTCCCCTCCCATGCAGGAAGACTGTCCTGCCTCAGAAGTGTGTTGAAAGCGCTTCGTTCTTGGCTGCACGTTTTGCTTCTCTTGCTGTTGGGGAGCTTGCTGTTTGTTGGGAGGGGACTGGGAAGAGGAGTTATAAAGTCGTTCAGTCGAAACCATTAGTGGGACTTGGAAATACTTTCTTGGAGGAGATGATGTGGTTCCAGGGCTGTGTGAGTTTGGGACACGCAGGACCAGTGGGACCCAGAGGGTGGGGAGGGTGACAAAGGCCCTGCTCCCCAAGTCCCATCCCTCTCTGTGTAGCCGTCCTGCTTGCAGGAATTTCTGGCAACCTTGCCCTTGAAGCAAGCTCCAGCTGAGGCGAGGCTGTCGGGCCCAGGGGCCCTGCAAAGCTCCAGGCCAAGTGGGGTCTCATTTAGGCGGCGGCTGAGCCAGCTGCAGGTTTGGTTAATCACCCTCGTCCTGGGAGCCTGCTAATGAGGAAGCCGAGGCTCGCAGCCCACTCCTGCCCTCGCTGGAGGCTTCCAGGGAAGACGGAGAGGCCAGGGCTGGGCAGCGAGGCCAGCCATCTGCTACAGGGGCCCTGCACTTACCTTGTCAAGCAACGGGCTCATTCTTGCCCGGGTTGGTGGCCTCACCAGCCCCTGGCCTCCTTGGATGCCTGGCTCAGGCTTCACTATAGAAGAGACAAAGCCTGAGAGAAGCACTGGGTGGTCCCCCAGCCTCGGGAAGCTTCTCTGCCTCCCTCCTCCCCACTCCTCTGCCTCAATGACTCCCCACTTCAAGAAGTACTGTCCCCACTGCCTGAGCCATCCCGGGAAGCCTGTGCTCTAGAAAGTTCCCCCACCAATAGGGGGAAGGGGCGAGGACATGGGAAGACCCCTCACCAGAACAGGAGAGTCAGAAAGATGAGATCTAAACATGGGGCAAGTGACTTTATCCTTCTGAGCCTCAGTTTCCTTATCTGCTACAGGGTCCTCTTGCGCAGAGGTGTGAAATCTCAATGATTTAATGTGCGAGAAGCTCTAGGCAAACCGTAAAGCACTGTGTGCCCAGGTACAACCTTCACGGTTTGCACAACTAAGCCCACATTCGGGGCTGGCTTTGAGGAACCCCCAGAGCTTGGCTCCAACCTCCTTTTCTGACGTTTCTCCTCTGCTTATCCATGTGAGTCCCCTGCCCTGGCATTTCAGCGATGCTGCTCCTGGCTTCATCCCGTCTTTCCGCTCCTGCTTCCCCCGCAACCCCAGCTCCGATGCCCTGGCCCCACTCCCCTACCCTGCCTTCTTGCCTATGCCAATCCTGCCCAGGCTAGAAGTCATGTTTTCTTTCTGGTAATGAAAGTCCTGGATGGTGTCAACATCTCAAACCATCTAAGTGAGCAGCCACTGCGGCTCGGGGGTGCTGAGTCAGACCCGGCCCCTCCTCAGCAGGACCCCTCCCCTCCGCCGGCGTCCATCTGTCCATCCGGCACACGGTAGGTGCTCAAGAAATGCTAGAGGCATTTGTGTTGCAGTGAGGGCTTGCGACCAGTGCTGTGAAGGGCGCTGAGTTTGGGTTTACTGTTCTGAATTCCGAACAGTTTTATTTTCAAGTTTGTGTTTTGTAAGTGAAACCTGGTGGGATAAGGGACATGCATAGCAGCTGGGAGCTTGGCTCCCATGTGGTCCTGCCTTCCCCGTCTTGCAGCCTCCCAGAATGGGCTCTTGGCTCCTGCTCTCCTGCCCTCTGTCTCCTCAGACCCACCCAGCATCCTCCTCCCTTCCCCTGCCCATAGACAGCTGCAGTCCTCCCTCCACCCAGGGGCCCTGTTGTGGGCAGGGTGGCGGTCAGGTGCTCATCCCTTACTGTGTCTTGGGGCGGAGCAGCCGTCCCTGCCCTGGGCTGGCAGTGTCACAGCACATTCCAAGAGTGACACGGCAGGAACAAACCTCTCACCCATCCCATCCAGGAGCCTAGTGCATGTCAGCACAGAGGTTTCAATACTCTTGTCTATCTTGGGTTGGGGCAGCAGGCCTGTGGGAAGGGTAGATGCAGGCTGAGCTCTTCAGCTCCCGGTCATGGCCAGTGTGTGGGTCCAGTGACCTGCAGGACAGGGAACCTTGGAGCTGGTGGGCCCGTGTGCAGTGTGCCAACTCGAGGAGCGAGGACCCTGGGCCTGTGAGGGTCTACGCTCACCCCACGAGCATCCCTGTGTACGAAGGAGTGCAATGTTAAGTAGCGAATAAAAACCAGCATGACAGGTGGAGAGAAGGTGTCCTCAGGAAAATGGAAAAACTCTGTATTTTAGTTCCTTTAACAGCACTTTTTTGTTGCTTTTTGAGCAAGGGCCTCTGCATTTCCGTTTTGCACTGGGCTCTAAATATGTAGCTGGTTTTGGGTGTAGCAGAACAAACCGGAGACTTGCGTTTGGAAGAGTCTGTAAGTCCCTCCATCTCTCCAAGCCTCCATTTTCTTATCTGGAAATACGCCTCCTGCCCAGGGTCACACCTTCCACACCCCTGCCTCTCCTTGGACTTGGCCTGCTGCGGCCATAGTCTTGCCAGCTGCTTGGAACCCTGCCCTTTCCTCCTCCTGTCGAAGCTGAAATCACTGCTGTGTGTGGTGGGAATGGAGCTCTCTCTCATCCTCCTCTCGCCCCTCCTGCCTCTCACCACGGGGAGCGTGTGCTGCTCTGTTCACAGGTGCTCTCGCCCCTTGTCACTTTGACCTGCCCTTGTCTGCGTCCCCACAGTCCTGCATGGCGCTTGGCACAGAGAAGGTGCTTTTTGAGCATGTGATTTACTTTCCATGCTAGGCCCCCATTCTGCTGGGTGGCAGAAGCTGACTTTCCCTGGGTGCACCTAAGTTTCGTGGGCCTCAGGTGGTGCCCAGACATGATGCCATCTTTGGCCCCTGTCCCGTGCGTCTGACACTGGGTCAGTCCTTGTTCCGGTCCGCATCTGTGCTGCTCTTGTGTCCTGGAAACAGCCCGCGGGCCCCTCATCGCGTCTGGCGGGGGACTGCTCTGTGAGGCACCCAGGCCTCTGTTGCTCTGTGGGCTGCTCTTGGGCACAGGCTCTGGAGTGACCCGGGGCCTGGGGAGCACAGCGAGCATCAACCACTGACTCTGTCCTTCTGGCTGCAGCTGGGGTCTTGATGGAGACTAAAGAGACAAGGTCTTGAGCAACTGTTAGAAATAAATAAGCAAATAAAACAATAGGAAGAGCAGTCCTCACATACTGAACACTTGTTGGGTGCCGGGCTGTGCTCTAAGGGCTTATGCACATAAATCACTTATATTCACAGTGACCCTCTGAGTGGTTAGAACGCAGGCTTGTGACACTGAGGTCAAGGGTTCGGTTCCCCGTACCAGCCAGCTGCCAAAAAATTAAAAAAAAAAAAAAATGACCCTCTGAGGTAGGTACCAGTACGATCCCCATCTTGTGGATTGGAAGACTGTGATGTGTAGAGGTTATGAACTTGCCCAAGTGTACACAGTTAGTGAGGGAAGGAATTAGCCTTTGAATCCGGGTGTCTAGCTGTAATGCAGTATTACCTAAAGGCTTTCAGTACTTGGAGGATCCTTGGAGAGCATTGGATCTACACTGTCTTGTAGGAATGAGATCCAGAGAGGGAGAGTGATGAGCCTCAGGTCACACAGCAGCCTAGAATGGCGTCTCAGCCTCCAGACTTCAACTGTACGCTCTCCCACTCTTTGTTCCTGCCTGCCTTTGAGAGAGCCCAAGGGAGGAGGGAGACAGGCTAGGGTTCAGGTGACATGAACCTTGAAGGCAGCCCCAGCAGACAGAGGGCTGTGGAAACAGGGTGACAGATTCCAACGGCTGGCATCTGGGAAGGTTCCACACGGGAGGCAGGCACGTGGTCAGGAAAGGAGTTGCCCGGCGGACCCTGGGTTGTTGGCTGGGGAAATGGAAGAGTTTCCTAGACTGGAGCTGCTCTTGAGTTCTGCAGGGGAGAAGACCAGGTAGCTTCGTGTGGGGATGTGTTCCTGGGCTCCATGGGAGGCCTGGAGGTGGCTTCCCTGTGCCTGGGAGCCCTTCCTCAGAGAACTGGGGTCCTTAGAGAGCTGCAGGCCATCTTTGGGGGGAACTCAAACTTGCTCAGGAAGCTTTGGTTATGGTGAATGTGAGGTATTTTGGAAGCATCCAAAGGAGATGTCCAGGAGGCAGTGGAATATGTGGATCGAGAGGGCAGGAGAGAGGTCTGGACAGGAGATAGGGATTTAGCAGTTGTTGCGTGGCCAGGGTCATCGCTGACTTGCAGAGGAGAGCGTGAGTCTATAGAGAAGGGCCACACCCTGTAAGCAGCTGCTTTATGAAGGAGGGAGAGGAAAAGGCCAGAGGAGCAGCTGGGGAGCCGCAGTGCCTTCCCCAGCCGCGGCGTCTCTCACGGCTCCCGCTTTGTCTGTGGTGGGGCAGGGGGTATGTGATGGGACATTCTGCTGCCCACCCCCAACTCTGGAGTGGGGACAGCTGAAGAGAAGGGGCAGAGGCAGCCATGAGTGGCCTCCCTTGGTCAACAGGGGTCTGCTCATGTTTCTTCTCTCTCTCTGCAGGAGAAGGGACCACGCCGTGTACATCCAGCATCCTCCAGGAGAAGCAGCGTGAGTTAAGCCTGACCCCTGTGGAGCCTTTTCTTCCCTTTGGATGGGTCCAAGCACCTTGGGCTCAGAAGGGTGGTGGGATCATCACCAGCTTGTCTGCAGACAGGACCAGATGGCCTGTGGCCGCTCAGCCTGAACTTGGGCCACTCTCTGCCCAGTGAGATGAGCCCCTCGGGTTTTTGAGTTCTTCACACTGGGCAGCTTGAGCATCAGAGCCGGAGTGAGGGGTGTGGGGCTGGGGGGCTGGGAGGGTGGGCCTAGCAGAGCAGAGGGACCATGGAAATTCCAGTGCGTGTCCTTTGCATGTGGACAGAGAGAGGAGCAAGCCCTCCTGTGCCTTTGTGACCGTCTCCTTTGGGTGGCACAATTTCCAGGAGCCATAGAGGGTGCCGTGGTGACCAAGGTCAAAGGCATCTCATTCAAGGCTGTGCCAGGGGTTATAATCCTTAAAACTCCCTCAAAAGAGGCCATCTCTGCAGAGTCTGGGGCCCTGTGGTTGAGCTCTGGAGCTTTGTAAGTCCTAGTCATCCTGTGTGTTGTACAGGCTACCCCCGGTCTCCTTCTGCCTGTGTTTTCTCAGAGAGATGAGCACAGGATTGGACTGAGGAAAGACCTGGTAGAGATGTGTCAATCTGCTGACATGGTAACTTCAGGACATCTTCCCTGGATGTTCTAGGTGGAGTTGGTGGGCAGCCTCTGAGCCAAATGTGTTTGCTCTTGGCAGTACTGAGTTTCACATGAGGCCGAGGTCAGGGAGTGGAGTCTAGGTGTGTGTTTAGGGGTAGGGGCCGTGCTCAAAACCTCCCTTATTTCTCTGTCCTGCTATTTTGATCTTCAGTTGCAGCTTTGGGGTCTCAGCCCACTCTGCCCACCACCTCCCCAGGCTCAAGCTTGAGGCCTTCCTGCAAGCGCTTCTGTCTCTGAGCTGGGGTGAGGGGTACCTGCACCACTGGCCCTCCCCCAGTCCAGGTCCAGCCCTAAGTGGGTCACAGGCCTCCAGAGCCCTGGTAGAGTGTAAGGAGCTCCACTCAGCACAGGGGAACAGTGTTAACTATTCCCATAGGAACGTTTTATGAAGGTGACCGAATGATGACGTGGGGAGGCAAATGCCATTGAAAAGAAAGTTTTAGGACAAATTTCCAAGAGAAGGGGTGGACCACAGCACGCAGGGCCACAGGGGAAGCACCAGGGCTGGGCTGGAGGTGAAGGGAGAGGGGACAGTACAGCCCAGTCTTTTACCACGTTTCCCCATGAGAAGTGCAGGGCAGGGGACCCGGCTTAGGATCGGCTGGTTTGAATAATGTCTGAGGGCTCTTGGCTACAGGGGTGGTGTCCAGTTGTCTGGTACCTGGGCCTGGTGTGATTCAGGGCAGGGGAAATACTGGCTGGTGAGTGAGAATGGAGAAAGGAGGTGATTGGGGGTGAGGAGTTGGGCGTGGCTGGTTTGCATGGGAAAGGCGAGCTCACAGGAGAGTTGTTTATTATTTCTAGGAATTAGCCAGCCCTGGAGGGGCAGTCTCTCCCTGGCCAGCAAGGCCCCCAAGATGTCAAAACATTATAAAATAAAAAATATGATTAATACGGGATGTCAACAGATTCCTCAGGAATGTGGGAGGGGAAAAGAGTCCAACTCATCCCTTCTGGGCCTCTGGGAAAAGGAAGCCACAGGAGCAGCCTCTAAGGGACAAACACAACCCCTGACGTGGGGTTTGTCTCCGCAATGCTAAACCACAGCTCCGTTTTGCACAGATACAACTGAATGGACGAGAGGTTTAGTGCCTTCTGGACCTGGCTGAAAAAAATGTATGTTTAAATAGAGGCAAAGTCTTTTTATTTTTCGTGGTTATAGGTTTTAGTCAGAACTATAGTACCGGAGGCTGTCATCAAATTCTCCTCCTTAAGGACATTCTTATATAGCAAAGAATAATATCAGATGCGCAGAAAGATTTTGGAGCTGAAACAATCCCTTGTAGGTCGTCTAGGTCAGTGATTCCCAAGTATAAACCCAACATTTTCCACAGTGGGAAAAACAGCCCCATGATGTGATTTTCCATCACGTTGAATGTATTCAATCGAGAGGCCTGCTTTTCACGTAATCCCACAGTTATGTTCTGCCTACAGTTTTTGGCATTAAAATACTTCTTTTATGAAATGATGATGATAATTGATGGTAATGTGTTTGTTTATTTTTAATCGAAACTTGGCAAAGTAAGTCTGTGACCTGAATAAAAAAAGAGTAATAGCAGTGCCTTCTGTGTAAGATGTGCTTTTCCACTAAGAGTACTCCTCTGTGCATATTACCCTATTTAATATTTCCACTGGGTTTTTGATAACTCATTAAAAATGAGTTGTTGGGTGGTACGAATGGCCCTGGACCAGGAGTCAGAAAATCCTGGGACTGGTGCTGGATGTATGACACCATATACATAACATCTGGGATTTAGAGGGGATAAGGCCTGGGTGTGAAACTCAGTTCTTCCGTTCAGTTGCTGTGATGCTTTGGGCAAGTTACTTAACATCTCTGAGCCTCAGTTTGTTTGGCTGTGGAAAGATGACCACACTGTCTACTTTCTAGTGTTACTGAGGGGATCAAAGAGACTATGCATGAGAAGCCAAGATCTGTACCTGGCGCAGAGGAAGCTGCTCGTAATTCTCACTTATTTTTGGCTTTGATCTCTTGGCCACTGGAGCACCTGGTGCAGATGTGAGTGGTGATCTCATCATCTCGTGGAGCTCGGTCTTTTTGGTGCTCTGCTGGTCCTGTGGCTGCCTTCATTGCCATTGTCAGTGGTGTCACATCTGAGTTCCCAGAGATTCTTCCTGCATTGGCCAGAGAGCTCTGGGCCCCTTGGGTGGCCAGTGTGGGGAAGGAGGCCTGCATGGCCTCTCAGCTCGTGTGCAAGTGCGAGGTTGCAAGGACTTATCTGCAGTGGCCTTGGGGCAGGTGGCATGTGTGTCCTGGAATCCTCCCTCCTCTGGCAGCTTGACAGCCTGCTCTTCATCCTGCAGTTGGACAGACGGCCTGGCAGCCTGCCACCACTGGCTTGTGCTTGTTATTAGGAACCAGCCTGGAGGAAGCCTGGGGAGCCACTGTGTGGGGGGACAGGGGTGGGGCAGAGAGAGAGAGAGGGCTGGGGCTGGGAGCTGTGCAGTCTCAGCTCCTGCCTGTGGCCCAGTCTCCTGTCCTGTGTGTACATGGGGTCCCTTCTGGATCTGACGCACTAGGGGTCTCTGATTTTCTGTTTCAGTCTCTTTGTCTCTGGGCTTCCTTGCCAGTGACTCTGGGCCTGCACTCCTCGTTAGCAGGCGAGCATTTTCAGAGTGCTTCCTGCCCAGTGTCAGGACCCAGGGAACTTACCATCTTCCTATCCAACCTCTCTCCTTCTCTTCTTCCATGCATGGTACTGTTCTCCACAAACCCAAGCCAGAAACCTGGGGTCTTCCTAGACTTCTCCCTCTCCGTCACCATCCGGAAACAAATCAGGTCCCTCACAGTGTGACTGCACTGCAGTGTGACTCTCAGACTCATCACTCCCCTCTGCCTCAACCCTTCTCCAGCCATGGCCACTGTCTCCTCTCTCCTGGACCACTGCACCCTCCTGTGCACGGGCCTCCCTGCCTCCAGTGGCGCTGACTAGTCCTCCCTCTACAGAGTCACAGAGGCCTGTGCAGGAGGCAGCTGGTCCCCATAGCCCTGCTTCCCCTCCCATGGCTCTTTTCCAGCAAAAGGTGGCACTTGCCTCCATATGACCTCCCTGCTCACTGTTCCCTTTTCCATTAGCTGTCCCCCTGCCCTGCCATGCTGACTCTGAGAGGAGCATGGACACTCTCAGCATGGTTTTCTCATGGTCTAACTGGGAAGCCCGAGCATGGCATCCATCCCCATGCAGGAAACAGAGGCAGCCTCCTCCACCGCAGACAGCGGGAAGCGCTCGGGATTCTCGGGACCCAGCACTCTGTTCATCACTGCCTGGATCACATGTGCAGAATCCAGGGAGCTGGACGTACCCCTTCCTGCTGTGACCTCCCTCATCATAACAGGGGCTGAGGGTACAGCTGTCGGCTTCATGGGGCAGTGACTGCTTCTTCTGATCACATCCTTCTAGGCCCATCTTGTGGGAAGAGGTGTGACCCCCGCACACACTCCCCCACACCCAGGGGCCCACGGCTGCCTCACCCTCCCCATCCCTCTGTCTTCCAGCGTCAGCAGCTCCACAGGGTGTAGGGAGCTGTTCAGGCTGTTCTCTGTGATCCCTCATGAAACCTGGGGGCTGGGGAAGGCTACAGTTATCACAGCCATGCCACAGTGAGAAAAGGAAGACTCCTGAGGAGTAAACGACCTTCTGAGGAAGGCGCTCAAATCCAGCCACCTCTACTCCTCCGTCTCCAGAGCTCTGTCTCATGTCTGGGCCGAGCTCCCTCTTTCCTGCAGTTTCTCCTTCCCATGGTCACCCCAGGTACCTGGGGAGGGGCACCGCTGTCCCTTGTGTCACACAGGTACTCTCTCAAGAGCCAGCTCCACCAACTCCCCAAAACCTCAGGGTCCAGCATGCACACAGGACAGGAAAGTGCCAGGCGGAGAAGTTTCCTCTGCCTCATCTCCACCCGGGAGAGGGCAGGTTCCGTGACAGGGAGACTGAACTACTGTGGCCCTCGGAGCTGGACCCAGACCGTGTGGAATACAACAGCAACCACACACATGCCCAGACTAATGCTGGCTGTCACATGGCTTTCTCAGGGCCAGCACCTGGCTTCAGCTGCAGGGGTGGGGGCAGCAGGTGGCGTCCGGTGTATGAGGAGGGTCCCCCCACAGCCATGTCCATTTATTAGGGAGGGGACCTCAGTGAGACTCTGAACTTCCTCTCCTCCCCAGACCAAGGCCTGACAATGGTCCAGACTGAGTCCCAATCCTGGTCCCAAACTGACCCTTTATCTCATCCTTGACTGAGCCACTGTCATAGCCACCAGCCGAGCCCCAATTTGGCTGCGTTCTGACTCCAGCCTTTGGTCTTGGACTGAGCTCAGATCCTTGGCTTACACAGAGTGAGACATGGACAGCTGAGTGTCACCCCTCCCCATTGTGGAGATGTGGTTTGACTTCACAGCCCGCTGCCTTGGGTCAGTGACCAGAGGACCAGCCACCAAGAGGCCTCCCTTCCTGCATGCTTTCGGCCTGTGGCCTCCCCAGAAAGACCCCCACAGGCGTAAGGCATGAAGCCCATTGCCCATGGCTGGCCTACCCACTCCTCTGCCTGGTAACCGGTGTCTTTTCCTGGCCTGTGTGGGCAGCTTGCTGAGCACAGCTGCAGACAGGCTATATTTAGCCAGATTTAATGAGCTCAGGGTGGCAGACGTCCGCCTTGGGAGCACTTTTCTTGCATGTGCATGCATATCTGTGCTTGGCATGGTACCTCCTGTGTGTGTATGCATAAGCGTGTGCCTTTGCATTTGCGTGTGTGCATTAGTGTGACTGAGTGCGTTAGCGTGACGTGAGTGCATTGTTGCACTCGATACGTGAGAGTCAGCATGTGTCTGCGTGCACGTGAGTCTGTCTGTGTAGCGTCTGTGCTTTGCTGGGGATGTGCACCTTCTGGCACGTATAGGGGTGCAAAATGGGAACAAATCATTAGTTCATTCACCCATTTGTTTGAAAAATATTTAATGAGCACTTTTCTACGCCAGCACTGCAAGTCTCCAGGGATAAAATGGAGCACAAACAAACCCAGTCCTAGACCTTAAGGGTCTTACAGTCTGGAAGATGGAGGAGGGGAAGACAGTAATCCGATAAGCATAAAATTAAAAGTATAAGGATTAGTCCCAGGAAAGTGAGGTCCACGGTGCTTTGGTGGGGAGGGGAGTAAGAGTGGAAGGCCTGGGAGGAAGGGGCGCTGAGGTTTCTGCAGGAAATATCTGGGCACAGAGACAGTGTGTAGAAGGGTCCAGGCATAGGGAGCAAAGTGTGCAAGGGCCTTGTGGGGAGAAGAGAAGGGGTGTTTGAAAACCATCCAAGAGCCCATGCAGTTGAGTTCAGACAGGGAGGGGCGCGTGGTGTGCGAGCGGCAGAGTGTGGGCTGAGGCGGACCTCACGGGCCTGGGTCAGGACGTGGGAAGTGGAGACGGGGTGGCGCGGGAGGGCGTGACGAGGTCTGCGAGGAGCGCTGCATGTAGCCATGATCCAGCCAGAGTTGCAGCAGCAGGACCAAGGCTCACACAGCCCTCAGCACGGCGGGCGGGGAGCTCAATAAAGGGACTTTGTTCAGGGTGAATGAGGCTTTAAGGAAACCACAAAGGCACAGGGCAATACCCTGGGGCCATCCCCATCCCTGAAGGCAGCTGCGTGGAGAGCACCCTCCCTGCAGGAGCTGTGGCCTTCAGCAGAGGGACCACCTTTGGTGACCTGGCAGGGAGGGAGCCTCACTTCCCCCAGTTCCCTTATGGTGCCTTCCACTGGCCAAGTGCAGCCAGAAGCAAGGGAGCCTCGGCCTCAGGGCCATGGTGGGGCAGAGAGGGGACAGGGAATGTGGATCCAGAGGGGCAAATGGAGGCTGCGCGGCACAGCCCACTGACTGCCCCGCGGAAGAGTCGTCCTTTCTTTATTTTTCTATAAGGAGCTTGATTTTTTTTTTTTTTTTAAAGATGACCAGTAAGGGGATCTTAACCCTTGACTTGGTGTTGTCAGCACCACGCTCAGCCAGTGAGCGAACCGGCCATCCCTCTATGGGATCCGAACCTGTGGCCTTGGTGTTATCAGCACCGCACTCTCCCAAGTGAGCCACGGGCTAGCCCAGGAGCTTGTTTTTGACTCTGTGTACCCCTGCAATGGGCTAGCAAGAGACCCTCTCTGAGATTCCAGGGGCTTCTCCTTTCCTCATTCTCCTGCCACTGTCCCAAAGCCCTCAGGTGTCCTCTCCAACACCCTGATGGGGGAATTGTGTGTGCATGTGTTCATGTGCCCATGCACACATGTGCAGGGAGCTCCCTGTCAACATGGGTGAGCACGGGGGACACTGGACCCAACCTGGTAGTTTCTTTTTCTTACAGCTCCAGGTTTAGGGTCCAGGCTTCCTAGGATGTGGGATAGCCAGGCCTTCTAGGTTGTTCTCCATCCTCCAGGAGGGACCATACAGAGGTCCCTCTCCTCCTCTCAGCTTGGACCAGAGGGTAGGGGTCTCTTTTCAGCTGGAGGGAATCTGTCTCCTCAAATCCTTTTCTCCTGGGAACAAAAGGGCTTTTGGAAACAAAAGCCTGGAAGCTCTGCCACGAACCTTCCCAGAGGGAAAGAAGCCAGAGCAGGGAGAAAATATAAATTATTATCTCAAAAAATCACCTTGCTAGATGCACTTAAAAAAAAATTCTTATTTTTAATCTGTCAAGTAGATAGTGTACATGGTACAAAATTCAAAGGGAACAAAAGATGGAGGGCATGCCTCCCTCCCCTGTCCCCAGGTCACCCAGTCCTCCTCCCCAGAAGCAAAGATTATGACTGGTTTCTTATATTCCATTCCAGAGATATTCTCTGCGTACACTAACATATCCATAAATATTCATTTATATATATTTTTATGTATACCCCCACACAGATGGGAGCGCACAGTGCATTCGGTTTTGCGTGTTGCTTTTCTCAGATCTAATGTATCATGATTATCTTACTGTCTCAGTACATTTAGAGGTGCGTCATTTTTTTGCAAGGGGTGTGTCATATCTCACTGTGGTACAGTGTATTTAACCTGTCCCCTCTTGGTGGACATATAGATTGCTTCCTGTCTTTTGCTATTCTAAACAATGTGGCAATGTTTAGCACTGTGCATATGTCATTTCGCAGGACTTGGAATTGCTGGGTCAAGGGCGTTTTGTATGTGGAATGACATTACCAAGTTGCCCTCCGCAGAGGTTGTACTGGTTTTCACTCTCACTAGTGATGAATGAAGAGAACTTGTTTCCTTGGTCCATACAGTGTTGATAATTGCCAATTTGAGAGGTGAAAAAATGGTGTTTTAGGGTAGTTTCAATGAGCCTTTCTCTAGTTTAGGGCTCCAAGGTGGAGCAACTTTTCAGATGTTTAGGAGCCATTATTCCCAGCCCTTTGCCAGAAGCCACGTGCATTTTGAAGGATTACTCTGCAGGACGTTGCCGCACATTCCTTTGTCTGTGTGCTGACTTTCAGGCAGGACCAGGACAGACTTGACTTGACCTGGGAGCCTCGGTAGGGCCCAATGGTGCAAGGGCCCAATGGTGCAAGTGCCCGCTCCAGAGAACAGTCGCTTCTCCACTTCTCCTCCCTGCCAGGGGTCACTCTGAGGGGGCAGGGCTGGGGTGTGGAAGCATTTGAAAGCGTAAAGACACCACCCAGTTTCTCATTCCCACCTTTTGGAGGATGAAAGATCCTCAGCCTGATGCCTGGGGTTCAAATCCCTACCCTCACTCAGTTTTCTCATCTGTAAAATGGGAGGGCACCCCTGACCTTATAGGATGAACGTAAAGATTGCCTGTGACACTGTATGAGGACTAGAAACTCAGGATAAATCTTAGGAGGGCCATGCTCCTTACAGAGGAGTCTGTGGGGGATACCAGGGTCAGGTGCTAAGTCCTTCTAACATCCCCCTGTAGCAGCAGGAGGGTTTTCTTGTGTTTGTATCTCTGGAAGCTTCGCTGAGCTGATTCAAGATGGTGACACTCCTGATCTCAGCCGACTTTCCCCAGGGGGAGTTACTGCCTGCATGCTCACTTGGGGTGCCCAACAGCATGTTTTCAAGAGGCAGGATCTGGGGCCCAGACCCTAGCAAGGGCCAGGCCTTAGTCTGGGCTAGTGTCTCTGTGAAAGGCTCCTGGGTGTGTTGAAAGTTTGAACACATTCTTGGCCTCATTAGCCAAATGAATCCAGGTGGACATGATTGGATTCTGACCCTGAAAGAGTTAAGGAGTTGAAGGAGGAACCTCAGCCTCCAGATCACCCCAGCCCCAGAGGAAAATTCCCTCCCCAGCATCCTTGCTAAGTGGCCACTTACATAACTTGCTTGTGTAACCTGGGGAAGGAGAACGCCCTGCCTCCAGGCCAGCCCGGGTCACTCTTGAACTGTTGTAAGCATTTCCTGAGTTGTGCTAAGACTTGGGCCAACTCTGCAGAGGCCACCCCCACCCCTGTTTGCCAGCTCTGCCCAGGCTCAGCATGGATTTGCAGGTGCCACCATCCTCCTTAAGCCTGTTCTTCCCTAGACTGGGCCCCTCAGCCTCCTGAGCTGCTTTCTACAGCTTTCCAGCCCTGTTATTGGGCTCCAGACTTGTCCTCAACATGGCCTGAACTGCAGGGCAGGATGTCTCCTCCTCATTTTTGAGCTGTAATCTCTGGTTTGTGCAGTCTCAGAGGTTGAGAAGTAACTCTGGCAGTTACATGACCCTGACTTAGGCTGTTTGTAGGCCTCGGTCATGTAACCCAGGTTGGTCATACAACCTAGGTCTTTGTCATGTGACCTGGCTTTGATCATGTGACCTAGTCTTGGTCATGTGACACTAGGAACTTGAGAGGTCCTTGAAGGCAGGTGCTGTATTTAATAATCTTGGTGTTTTCAGCCCTGACACAGGTTTGGGCAATAGCCAATAGCGTTGGAATCGGCGGGTGAGGTCAGGTTGGTTTTTTAACCCAGATGCAGAATCTCCACTCACTCATGTTTCACGTTTATTCCTCCCATCCACAGCATTTCTTTGGCTTTTACATTCCCTCATCAGCCTGCCAGCTCCCGGAGGGCAGGACAAGGCTCGTTTTGTTTGTAGAGTTTGCATTTACTAAAGTAGGGACTTGCGGCTGGTTTGTGTTCTTATCACAAACATGGCACATGCTCATATTGTCTGTCCAAGAGATAAATTTATAAATAGTTTTAAACTAGAAGAAATATGGGCTCACTAGAGAAAATTTGGAAAATAGAGAAAAGTAGAAAGTAAAAAACAAAAACCCAAACCATCCATTATCTCAGCATCCAGAGAAAATCACTGGAAACGTTTTGGTGTGTTTCCTTTTAACACAAGGCCCCAAGCTCCCACCTCACCTAGATTGTTGTTTTTCACAAACTTGGGGGATGGGGCACCTGCACTGGAGGGTGGCATGGAGTCTGGCTGTGAACACAGGGCTTTTTAACTGCTTTGTGGAGCCCTCAGGTACCGCCTAGGGCAGGGGTGGGCTGGGGTAAGGAAGTGAGGCTCTGGGCCCCTAACCTGCTTCAGCCAGAGCTAGTCCACTTTCATCTTTGCAAGTTGGACTCCTAAGGAAAATTTCATAAAAAATATCCCTATTTTGGGCCGGCCCGGTGGCGTACTGCTACAGTGCGCCGCTTGAGAGCGTGGAGGCGCTCCCGCCGAGGGTTCGGATCCCACATACAGACCGGTTCCCGCTCACTGGCTGAGCGAGGTGTGGGTGCAGCACCGAGGTTTGCGATCCCGTTGCCGGTCCCGGTCCGGTACGGGCGCGACACTGAGGGTTGCGGTCCGTTGCCGGACACGAAAAAAGACAAAAAGGAAAAAAAAAAAAAGGAAAAATATCCCTATTTTAAAAACGTTTTAAAGCCTTCAGCAGAGGTTCCATTATTTCCCTGCTTCATGCTGTCCCATTCTCATCCTGTTGTTGGTGTTTGGTCCCCACTTCCAGCTTTGGGCCAGCCAGGAAGCTGTTAACTAACTACCCCTCCCGTGTGGTCACCTGCGGGCCAGGGCAGGGCCTTCCACATGGGGGTTCCTTTCACTTGTCCCACATTCATTAACCCATTTCCTTGAGCTGCTGTTGGGAGAGCTGTGGGTTCCTCAGATAGTTTGTCATTCTGCCACTGTGTCCCTCCTTCTCAGAGGCCCTAAGCCCTTGTCATTCCCCAGAGTTCCTGGGCCAGTGACCCTACTCCATGAGCAATGAGCTGAGGTTGACAAGATATATTCCAAGCAAACCCATCAGAGCCCTAGGGGCCGCTGCGTCCTTTTCTAAGGGCCCTCAAAACACTTGCTTATTAATTTGCATCAGGACTTGCCTGGGAATTAACACAAAGCTCCCTAGTGTGAATCAACCACTTTGAAAATCCTAGTGATGTTTGCCACCTGCACTTTATGGTTCCTCTTCCTTTCTCCCTTGCCTCTCAAAGTGACTTCGGGATCATGCCTGCAGGTGCCTTCAGGGTCTGAGAGTCTCACTGTGCGGGGCGTGGAGGCTAGGACTCACATGGGGCACTCACGCATGGACTCAGAATCTCGGACTGCCTGATGCTCACGAGGGAGTGCAGGCAAACCCCTCATTCTGCAGTGGTGGAGAGCGTGACCAAGGTCACCCTCTGACTAGGGTGTTCATTTATCATCCTAGAACTCTGGCCATGGCCTGTGCGTATGTGTGTTCTTCTCCATGTAGGTTTACCTGGGCACTGGGGCTGTGGTCTGAGCCCCCCATTTGTTGCTGAATGAGGCTCCAGTTCTTCCCAGATATCTTCCAGGTAAATCTCACTAATCCCACATCAGAGCAAGAAAGCAAACCCACTGAGTTTATGCAAAACATTATTATGTTTCTGCCCATGCAGGTGTTTCCACGAGCTCACAGAGGATTAGATACTTTGCAGGACATGACACACAGTCTCAAGCTGGGCCCAGCTCTGCTCAGTTGGTCCCAGAGGTGACTAACAGAGGTGGGAGTGACTGCCAAGTGACTGGCAGGATGGAGGGTGAGACTGAGTGGTTAGCTTTAGCCAGAGAGCACCCCCAGCCGCCGCCCCCTGTGGATCCCTGCAGCTGGTGGCAAGAGATTTGGAGACGGTTGGGCTCTCCAGCCAAGCTGGGTGATGCTTTGCGTAGGGTGCCGAGCACGTGGGTGATGACTTTGGCTTCTGTCTCAAGAGTAGCAGCGCATTGGTAATTAGAAGGGATGATCACAATGTGTACCTTCCCAAGGCTGTGATTAAAGCAAAAATAGCGTCCATTCTTTAGCTGGCAGGAAGAGCCGTGGTGAGCTGGGTGGGCCACCACTGGTCCTGATGCTGGGGCTGGCAGGATGCTGGGAGTAGGCTCTGTGGTAGCTGGCCTGCCTCAAAGCCTGCCAAAAAATGTTGTCACCAAAACAGGTGTGGGCTCCCCCACCCCAAATCTGGGCACAGCAGGGATCCAGCCTGAACAGGGCCATGCAAACAGAAATTAAGAAGTGGTAAGAAACTGGCAGCCTGATGATGAGGTCCTGGGGTCCCTTCCATGTAGCTGCCCACCATGTAGGAACCCCTGCCAGCAGCTCTTGTCACCAGAGGCTCTGGGGAAGCCTCTAGAGGTGGAACAATAAAGCCCAGGCCAGACTGTTCTAGAATTTCCAGAGGTTCCCACATACCAGTTCCCCTGGGGACTTTGAAGAAGTGTGTTTCCCAGTGGAGGATGCTTCTCTGAATCTGATTTTCCTGAAGGTTCAGAGCACAGAGGAGTCTCAGAGGCCGTGCGATCTTCACTTGCAAAATGTTTTTACAGGGCCGGCCCGGTGGCGCACTGCTGTAGTGCGCTGCTTGGGAAGTACCGCGGCGCTCCCGCCGAGGGTTCGGTCCCGGTCCGGTACGGGGGCGACACTGAGGGTTGCGATCCGTTGCCGGACACGGAAAAAGACAAAAAGGAAAAAAAAAATGTTTTTACAAAAGCGCTGTGCTAGGCCGTGAAAGCTGCTAAGCCCTCCTCTCGAGGGGCCGACAGTCTGATGAGGAAATAGACAAGTAACCCACAGCAGTAAGCCAGGCCCAGCTCGGCATGCTGTGGGATCGCCATCTCTGCTAGGGAGATCTGAGAAGGCTTTCCAGAGGCGGTGACAATTGAGCACGGTTTTGCAGGACAAGTAGGAGTTTGCCAGTCTGCAAAGGGAGGAAGGGCTTACCAGGCAGAGGGCTCAGCATGAGCAAAGGCAAAGGACTGAAAGAGTATGTCATGGGGGTGAGTCAGAGCCAGGGGCCTCAATTATTATGGTAGGAATGTCTGGTTCTTAGAAGAGCAGAGCCCTGTGGCAAGGTGAAGGCAAGGCTGCCTCGAGGCTACTTTCTGCTTGTTTACACAGACCTCCTTTGAGACTGGGGATGTGCCTTCCTGTGGGTTAACTCTAGTCCTATTAGTCAGCTCTCAAGGGGCCAGAATCTAGATCTGGCAAGCTAGGTCTCCCCTCTTCCTTCTCCCAGAGCAAAGCATTTCTGGCTTTTGTGCATAGAAAGGATGCAAGGCTCTGTCCCCAAACAGCATTGGAGGTGCGACTCTTCCCTTTTGCTAGGGAATGGGGAGGGATGCTGAGGACAATCCTGCAGCCTCTGGCCTGTGGCTGCCATCTGCATGGAGCCAGGAACTGCCTCAGCATCATTTGTGGCTGTGATGCAGCACTTGTCCACCAATTCAGTGCCTGGAGCCTTGTGCGGGCCCCAAGGGAGCTGACTGCAGGCAGATCACGAATGTAGACGCTCCTCAGTCTGTGCAATCAGTGAGGACACAGGATCCAGCATCCCCCCCAATGGAAGGCACGATGCCCAGGAGACAGCAGGACCTTCCTATCTTCCCTGCAACTTATTTATAGTCTCGCTATGGTAATTTGTGGCAATCACAGCATTTAATCCTGTAATCACACTGCAAGCTGGTACCCAGCCCAGCGAGGCCGCAGAGCCTGCCAGGGCTCAGGGAGGGACTTGGCGGCAGAGCAGGTGAGTGTGGAAGGCCGATGGCCCCATCAGCTCGGGCCCCATTTTGTCAGCTGTGGCTGTGGCTGTGGCTTGGTGCAGCCCTGATGCACCCTGGATGATAATAACAGCAGCAGCTAATAGCTAATACATGAGACACTAGGCTCCAGGTCCTGTTCCAAGCCCTTTATACACTATCCTCCCCAACACCCTCTGAGTAGCTGTTATTATCCCCATATTCCAGATGACGTAACTGGGCCCAGGTCACACAGCTGATGAGAACTAAGATTTGAACTCAGGCGTTCTGGCTCCAAAGTGCAGGGTTTTAACCACGCCCCTCCCAGCCCGAGAGGTGAGGGGTCTCTCAGGCTCCACACCCACCATCTCAGCCCTGCCAGAGCTCCCGGTCCTTCCTGGCCCACCTGTCCCAGAGCTGCACCTGCAGCTGTGCACACCATGAAGCACGGCTGCTTTGTCTTGGAGAGGCCACTCTCGGCTTCCCTCCCAGAGCCTCTCTCCCTCCTGGCAAACTGATGTCGTGGAAAGAGGTCTTGTGGTGGCACACCTGGAGTTTAATCTTCGGGGTGCCGCTTATCAATTTGTGTTCCCCTTGCTTCTCCTGCAGAATGGGGACTGCGAGCCCACCTCACTGGGAAGTCGTGCAGCTCAGAAGGTGACACTGTTAGGTGTTGTCCTCTGTTAGATGTGGGGCTCTCTAGCTGAGCTCACATGTTAGCTCCATCACTCAGTCTTGTTTGTAGTGTGGCCTGGGGCAAGTGAGCTGGGCTGTTTGAGCCTCAGTTTGCTCATCTGTAAAATGGGGATAATAACAAGAGCATCCAGACTCAGAGGGTAATTGTGGGTACTAGACAAGATTAGACATGTAAGGCCTGGGACGAAATAAGAGCTCAATAAAACTGAGTCATTACTGTCTTTTATCATCATCCTTTCCAGAGAACAGGATCCAGGTGTCCTCTAGCCTGGCCCAGGAAAGTTCTTTGGTAAGTCAGGAATAAGGCAGAAGAGCCTAAGACACTGGCAGGAGTGTTAGTAGGTGCTGGGCAGAGCCAGGCCTCAGAACAAGTTTTTCCTCCCCTTTCTAAAAGCCAAACCCCTCCATCATTTAGGAAACGATTTCCTGTCTGTGTAGGCAACAGCTCAGAGCTCACAAAGCAGGTACCCTTAGACCAGGGTATGTCTGTGAGGACAGAATATTTCAAAAATGTACTTCCCTGCTGAGAGAGGCCTCTCATTTGGAATTCTTTGCAGACTCTCCCTCCCTGGGGTTGGTGGTGGCTGAGGAGCTGTTGACTCAGGCACAGTTTGGCTGGGGTTGCCCACAAAGCCCCTCGGGAGGGCTCCTAGTGGTGGGCAGCAGGCTCCCGGTGGAGGTGGGAGGGAGGGCAGTGTGGAGAAGGAAAGAGCCATCCTTGTTTAGAGCAGGCTTCCTTGAGAGATGAGAGAGTCCCCTCAATGATGGCAGACAAGTGGTTCACAGTCTAGCCGTGGGTTTTAGCCACACACAGGAAACAGTCTCCATCTCATGACGGGGAGAGGAGAGGAGGCGAGGTTGGCTTGATGGAAGGAGGGATTCTTCAGGGTGGCAGGCATCATTTGGGGTGGGGGCAGGGCAGTGGTTGGATGTCTTTTGAGGTCTCTCTCTACCTGAGAGTCCAGTGTCATGACATTCAGGAGTGTAGGCATCATATCAAGGGTCAAAGTTTTCTGTAAAGAGCCAGATAGTAAATATTTTAGGCTTTGTGTGCTGTAAGGTCTCTGTTGCAACTACTTAGCTCTGCTGCTGTGGCATGAAAGCAGCTGTAAATGGTACGCAAATGAATGAGCCTGGCTGTGTGCCAGTAAATCTTTATTTACGAAGACAGGCGGTGGGCCAGATTCTGTCCACAGCTATAGCTTACAGACTGCTGTGTTAGAAAAATGAGAGCTCAGAGAGAGCTGGGCACCAAGAAGCACTTCCTGGAGGAGGAAGTGTTGCACCCAGGCAGCCGAGAAGAGCTAGGAGAGCATTTCTGGCAGTGGCCAGCTTCACCCCAAAGCTTGTGGGTGATGCCGAGTATCGTCCCAAATGCTGGCCTCACCTCTCTCAGGGCCCACCTTCCCCTGGACTGTGGTTTAGTAATTCAAGGCCTTGCTATCTCTCTGACAGCTTCAAGCAGATATTACAAAAATATGTACCAATAGGATATACCTAGACCTATAAAAAGAGATTTATTATGAGGGATTGGCTTATGTGGTTATGGAGGCTGAGAAGTCCCATGATCTGCCGTCTGCCACCTGGAGGCCCAGGGAAGCTGGTGGTGTAGTTCCAATCCAAGCCCAAACGCCTGAGAACCAAGGGAGCCAATGGTATAAGTCCCAGTTCGAGTCCAAAGGCACGAGGCCCAGGAGCCCTGATGTTGGAGGACAGGAGAAGATGGATGTCCAAGCTCAGGAAAAGAGTTAGTTCTTCCTTTGTCTGCTTTTTTGTTCTATTCAGGCCCTCAACAGAATGTATGATGCCAACCTGCATGGGTGAGGGTGAGTCTTTACTCAGTTTACCAATTCAAATGCCAATCTCTCCTGGAAACACCCTCAGAAACACCCAGAAATGCTGTTTCACTAGCTATCTGGGCATCCCTTAGCCCAGTCAAGTGGACACATAAAATGAACCACTGCACCAGCTTTTCTAGTTGTTCTCAGAGGAAGGCTTGGCCCAAATTCCCGTCCATAACCAGAAGCGGAAGTCATCAGGTGATATTCACACTGCTGCTGTTGTTTTTGGTGAAGAAAAGCAGGATGGTTCCTTTCTTGGATGCCCCTCCTTGTCTCAGGGACAGCCTCTGCCATGGCCTGACTCTGCTGGTCTTCCTTTCCTCAGGAGGAGAAAGGGTTTCATGTCATGTTGATTTCGGAGGCAGGCACCTGGACTGGGTGACTCTCTCTAGCTCCAGACTGTAATTCCAGCTCACCCATAAACCAGAGCCTCTCCTTTGGGGCCAGGTGGGCCCAGGGAGTGTCCAGCCACTGTGGGGGGAGCCGGGGGATGCTGAGTTCTTCTTCTGCTCTCTCTGCAGGAGAACTGTACCGGGTTTCCTTGAGAAGACAGAAGTTCCCAGCCCAGGGAAGCATCGAGATCCATGACGACAGTGAGGTGGGCTGGGTTTCTGAGAGTGGCCGGGCCCCCTCTGTGGTCAGGATTTTAGGAAGAGCCCTAGGATAGTTGACAAGCTGCCTAGTCTTCTCCCAGTTCTTCACTTCACTTGCTGTGTGACCCTGGGTAGGTCCCTATCTTTCTCTGGGCTTTGGGCTCCCCTTTGAACAAGAAGGGCCTCTTGGGACCCTTCGTACCCTGATGTCCATTGAGGGTCTTGCCGTCACGGCAGCCTGTGCCCCTCACTCTGAATGCTGGAGATCTCCCCTGCCCGGCGCCCCCGTGTATGTGTCCCTGTGTCACCTCCCCACCCCATCACCTGCTGCCTGCGTCTCTCTATCCCAACTGCTGTCCCCTCAGGAAGGCTGCCCGCAGCGCTCCTGCAAGACACATGTCCTCCTGCTGGTGCTGCATGGTGGGAACATCCTGGACACGGGCTCAGGGGATCCATCCTGCAAGGTGGCTGACATCCACACCTTCAGCTCCGTGCTGGAGAAGGTCACGCGTGCCCACTTCCCTGCTGCCCTGGGCCACATCCTCGTCAAGTTCGTCCCTTGTCCTGCCATCTGCTCTGAGGCTTTCTCGCTCGTCTCTAAGTGAGTCCATTTCTGCTTGTTTGGACTGGTTGGGGTTGGTGGGGGAGGGGACTAAGTAGAGGGGCCACCCCTGCCATGTGGGTACCTGGTGGGCAGGTAGGTACCTGCCAAGGCCTCTCTGGGGTTTCAGATTGTGATTGACCATGAGCATCACCTGTGGAAAGTGGCCAACAAGAGTCCTCTGCTGGGACTCAGCTCAGATCCACTTCCTGTGCTCTATAGGCCTGATCTAGTTGACCTGCATGGGGAAACTGAGGCTTTGAGAGGTTAAGTAATTTCCCTCAGAATTACCCAGCACATGGAACCAGGAGTCAAACTGAGACAGCCTCACTCCCCTGCCACATAGTTATAGCTCAGTAGGGATATGTGCTAGAATGGAGGTGGCACAGGACACTCCACTAGAGATCCAGGGAGGACTTCCTGGAGGAGGTGACTTTTGAATGTGCATAATATGGTTAAGTATGTGGCTTCTTAGGTCAGCCAGGATTTGAATCCCAGCTGTGTGGCCTGGGAGGAGTTGTTTAACTTCTCCCTGTCTCAGTTTCCTCATCTGTAAATGAGGGTAATTATAGCATTAACTACCTCCTGGAGATTTGGAAGGATTTTGTGTGCTAGTGTCCATGAAGCACTTAACACAGCGCCTGCACATGGAAAGCATGCGGGGCTGCTCCCCATGTCTGGGCTGGGGAGGGAGATTTTCAAACTCCAGCAGAGAACTGGCTGGGGGTTTGGGGGTGGTGGAGAGCAGGGAGGGAGAGGATGGTATTGCAGAAGCACTGGTAAGAAGCATGGACAGCTCACTGCTGATGCTGTCACGTCCCTGTCCCACTGTGGGCCCCGAAGCCTGAAAGCAGGAGCCCCTCTAATGGCCTGGGGCCTATAGGAGTCCAACTCACTGCTCAGAACCTGAGGGCTCCAGTGCCCCCCACAGGTACCTGTCCAGTTAAACTGGCTGGAGGTGGTGCTTGGAGCCAGGTGGACACCCTGGTTCTATGCGCGGAAAAGGCCCCAAGACCCATATCCTGCAGAGCACTTGGCAAATCACTGGCACCAGCAGAAGGGGGGCACTTTTTTTTGGTGGGAGCAGGGGGCGGTGGCTGGCCATTACGGGAACCCTTGACCCTGTTGTTACAAGGCAACAGTTAGGGGTGAAAGGGAGGCTGTTGGCAAGTCCATTCTGCCCCTGTCCCCCTCGCATGAGCCACCAGAGGCTTGAGGCTGTTGCAGAGACTGGCCCTCAGGAATAGCTCCCACCCACTGAGACTTAAGGAGGGTGGGAAAAGTCCCCAGCAGGGAGCCAGTGCTCTCGGTGGGGCGTGGCTCCAAGGAGGGGCTGAGCAGGGTGGGGGAGGGCCCATGTCCCCTGCCCTGGAGCCTCTAGCTGGTCAGGAGAGAGCCTGGGCAAGCCCTTTCCCTTCCCTGGGCCTCACTTTCCCCCCTCCAGACAGGAGAAGAGACTCTGATTGATCTGTGTCCTGGGACATCCACATGGCAGATGTCAATCAGAGTTGGAAGGAAGGAAGGAGATTAGGTCAGTAATTCGGCTAATTGCCCAAATCTCTGGGGTGATTCTTGTTAAACCACAAGGTGTTCAGGCCGCTCCCTGGAGTGGCTGAATCAGGAGGGGAGGGGCCTTGGAATATGCACCTTTAACAACTGCTCCCGCTTCCTGCTCTGCAGGAGATTCGGAAGCTAATCTAGGAGTTAATTGTGCTAGTTCGTAATCAATCTCAGACCCACCCCCCCAAGCTGCCTCCAGGACATCTGACCTCCGGAGCTAGGTCACTCCTATCTCCAGGAAGATGGATGGCCGGGCCATTTGAGGGGACAGCGGGAGGGAGCTTACCTCTTCCCCCCAGGCAGCTCCTTGCCAGGGCCATTAATCACCCCGTAATCACTGCTGGAAGGGAGCTCTTTCTCAGCTAATTAAAATCTCTCCGGCTGCAATCGAGGCCCGTTTCCTCTAATTTGTGTTCTTTGGAGATGAGAATGGCAGGTGGGGCTGGCCTTGCACACCATGAGGACTCTGTCACCCGCTGAAGGTGCCTGAGCACTGTCACCTGCCCCAGACTCTGTTGAGTCCCCAGTGGGATCTGTGTTGGGCTGAGCTTGGACTGTAGGGGAAGGGCAGGCTCTGGGCAGGGAGTGGGTAGTTCCTGGCCTCCCTCTGTGGTCCCTCTGGACCAGCCAGGCCCAACAGTACATCTGGGTCCGATGACCCAGGGGACAGAGGCAAGGGGGTGGGGGTGGGGCATACTGCTGGGAGGCTGGTCTCAGGTGAGTCTAAGCTGCCCAGAAAGGGAGGGACTTCTAGTAGGGAGGTGGGGAGGTGTGGGGCCAATGCAAAGAACGGACAGTCCACTGGTGGTGGGGTCCTGGTGGGCAGGCTCTCTCAGTCCTCGCTGGGGTCACAGGCCTTTCTGCAGAGCCGATGAAAGCTCTGGATCCTCTCCCCACTACACAACGGTCACATCACATATGCAGCTCTGTGCACCTCTCCAAGCTGTGGCCACCATGTGATCCCCACAGCTGGTAGGCTCTCTTCTTTCTCAGCTTCTCTGCAGCCTTCCTTGAGGCCTAGTACCAACCCCACCTCCTCCAGGAAGTCTGCTGTGATGATGTCCCCACCCTGATCCACATTAGCTGGCTCTCCAGCTGATTTCTTCCTCCACAGTTGGAGTGACATTTGGGGCTCTGCTGCTACAGGAGACTCCAGGGCCCACACCATGGGCTGGCATGGGGATGGACACACGGGGGTCCAACCCCCACTTCCCCTGCCTCCATTGCCTGTGCTGTGTCTCACCGGCTCCTGCCTGGGTCCTCCTGGCCAGCGTGTGCTCTCTTCTGACTGGTCCTCAGCCCCCAACCTGCCCTCCTGCCTGACCCCAGCTGGGCTTACCTTGGCCCCCTGTCTGCAGCCTGAACCCCTACAGCCATGACGAGGGCTGCCTCAGCACCAGCCAGGACCACGTCCCTCTGGCCGCCCTGCCTCTGCTGGCCATCTCCTCCCCGCAGTACCAGGATGCGGTCGCCACCGTCATTGAGCGAGCCAACCAGGTGTATGGGGAGTTCCTCAAGTCCTCGGATGGGATTGGCTTCAGCGGGCAGGTAGGACTTCCTTGGAGAGAGGCTGGGCTCTGCCGGAAGGATCAAGACCAGGCTGTTCTAGAATTGTAGCATCTGAGAGCGGAGGGGGCTTTTGAGATCTTTGGGTTTGCCCTTGTTTTACAGATAGGAAACTGTGGCCAACAATCTGAATTCTGACCTGGGTCTGACCCCTGTTCTCATGCTGACCCTGGGCCTAGGCTAAACCTCAATCCCGGGATGAACACCCTCCCCACACCCCATTTGAGCTCTCTCAGTACCTACCTAGGACGGGGTCCTTATTCTCCCGTGGGACGCGACCCCTGCTCTGGCTGGGTGTGGAGGTGTGGGGAGTCAGTGGCGGGCAGGCCTGCAGGCCCGGCTGTGCCTCCTCCAGGTGTGTCTCATCGGGGACTGTGTGGGTGGCCTCCTGGCCTTTGACGCCATCTGCTACAGTGCGGGACCCTCAGGGGACAGCCCGGGCAGCAGCAGCCGGAAGGGGAGCATCAGCAGCACCCAGGTGCGACAAAGTGGTGGGACTGGGTGAGGGTCATGTCCCTGGGAGCCCTCCCCCAGCCCCAGAGTAGCAGAGGCCTCCGTGAGGGAGGTGGCACTGGTCATGTTGGCACCATGACATCCAGTTTACAAAGGATTATATCACAGTCCTATAAGAGGTTATCATTACAGTTGGGGAAACTGAGGCCCAGAGAGGGCTGATTTGGGCTTGGCTCTCCATACACCTGTCCAGCGTCCCAGCTTGATCACCAGTTCCTGTGGATGTAGGAAACAGCCTGTACCTAAGACCCCACCATTATTGTGTCGTGGCTTTCATGCACATTTTGGAAGAAGTGTAGCCCCTCACATCTTAGGAGGAAGGGGTTCATTTGTGCCTGGGGAAGGAGGCAGGGCCCCGGGAATCTTCTGTGACGGCAGTGCTCTCTGGTCCTCTGCCTGGCCCCAAAGGATACCCCAATTGTGGTGGAGGAAGACTGCAGTCTGGCTGGCAGCAAGCGTCTCAGCAAAAGCAACATTGACATCTCCAGCGGCTTGGAGGATGAGGAGCCCAAGAGGCCGTTGCCGCGGAAACAGAGCGACTCCTCCACCTATGACTGCGAGGCCATCACCCAGCACCATGCCTTCCTCTCAAGGTAACTCCCTCCCTATCCCCTGCCTAGAGTCCTCTGGGAGGCCCGTGAACAGTCTCATGTCTCAGGCCCTGCATGGGGGCCTATGGACAGGCTCTGAAATGCTGGGACAGAAGCCACTTGCCAGCGACTCTGCACCGAGACCTGGGAATCTGCTCCCTGTCCCTCCCCGACTGTCCCCCACCCCACTCCCCAACTTGCAGAGAGACCAGGACAATTGGGTTCATCTTTCTGAGCCTCGGCTTCATCTTCTGCAAAAGAGTAACACTAACAGACGTGGGCATGTTTTGTGAGCTACCCCACATGTGTGTTCTCATCATATCTCAGATGGGGAGACAGAGGACCAAGTAGGTCAGGAACTTTCTGGGGGGTCACAGCACGTTCCTGAAGATCTGGGGTCAGCATTCTGATCTCCCTACCCCCAGCTGGTGCTTCCTACAAACTTTTGTTTGTAGGCCAGGCAAGGCCCCCATGGAACTGTCCACCCTTTAACTTTCTAGATGAGATGCGTTAATCAACACGGGTGAAATGAATTATCCGCATGTTGATTCAGGATACGAAGTGCTATTGAACAGACCTAAATGGGAGGGAGCACCTTTCTTCTTTCCTTCTCAACTCTGTCCTCCCTTCCTCCCTCCTTCTGTCTTACCCGGGTGACAAGTGCCATGAAGACATTACAACATTTGGAAAATATATCATCTCACCACTCAGAAGGAACCACCGTTAACATTTTGGTGTTTTACGTCTGTATTTTTTACATGCTTGCATATAGTTTTACTTTAAAAATCTCCCCCCAACCTTGTATATTGTGATCTCCCCATATAATTAAACATACTTGGTAAATATTCTTAATGGCAATATATTTTATTGAGTGAAAGGACAACAGCTTACTTAATTCCGGTGATTGGACATTTTGGCGTTTTCCAATTCTTCACTATTATAAATGGCACTGCCGTGCTGTTTCTATACTTTGTGCGTAAACAGTAATATATATATTAGGGTTATTTCATTCGGATGGGCTCCTGGAGGAGGAATTACTAGGTCAAAGTCTCTGCATGTTTAAATCTCTGAAGATTTAAACAGATTATTTTGGACAGATTATCCTTGAGAAAAGTAGCTACTTTCAAGCGATGGTTGCAGGGTGAAAATCTCCACATTTCTGGTTCATTCGTCCTTGAAAAATCCTTTAGGAAAGCCCCAAATGTAGAGAGTGGCAATAAGTTAGAGGCTTTTATTGGCGGGTGCAACACAGCCAGCTTTTCGCTCTGGTGTAGGGACAGATGGCAGTTTCTTTGGCAATTAGGTAGCTGGTGTGTGTTTAGGGACCACGTCGTACATACAAAGTGCATCGTTAAACGCCAGAGTCACTGTCCTCACTGTGAGATACTCACACTGCAGGAGGCAGAAGGGCACGTGGGGACTGAGGATCCTGCTGCGCAGCCTCGCTCACTCCGGAGGGTGCCCACACTCTTCAATCGACATTTCTAACATTTTTTTCTCCTCCACGTTGAGTATTTTAGTTGAATTTGCATTCGGTAAATTGACTGACAAAGCATGTAATCCCACTGTCATGTTTTTTTTTTTTTTTTTCTCCCTTTTTGTCTTTTTTCGCGTCCGGCAACGGACCGCAACCCTCAGTGTCACACCCGTACTGGACCGGGACCGGCAACGGGATCGCAACCCTTGGTGCTGCGCCCGCCCCTCGCTCAGCCAGTGAGCGGGAACCGGTCTGTACGTGGGATCCGAACCCTCAGCGGGAGCGCCGCTGCGCTCCCAAGTGTCGGCCCCCCACTGTCATGTTTTTACCTGTGAGCTGTACCTAATGCTAGCTACAAGGTCCCCCGTTTTCCTCCTGATCCTTGGCATCCTGCTCTGGGTCTGTGGCTGAACATAACTTGGACTGTCTTTGGGGCCATGGGTGCCCAGGATGGGGATGGTTGGAATTCTGTGTGCCTTGCGTTTTCCTCTTTAAGCTCTGGCTCATCCGTGGGCTGGAGGAGGGTGGTGGGGTGACCAAGCTGTGTGCATCTGTCTGTGGATTGCCTGGGACATGGGTGAGGATGAAAGCCCTAATCCTGGCAGAGCTGACATTATCCAGCTGGTCTGTATATTGGCCAGGCTGAGCTTCTCGAGCAGATGGTGCAGGGATTCTCAGCGTGGCCATCACAAAACCAGATCGACCCGTGTGTAAGATGCTTATGTGCTTTCAGGTGCTCAGCTTGTCTCTGTAAATAAAGTTTTATTGGGTCACAGCCAGACATGTTTAAGTATTGTCTATGGCTGCTTTCCTGCTCCAAAGGCGGAGTTAAAGAGATGTTATAGAAACCATATGGCCCTCAATATCTAAAATATTTAATATCTAAAATAGTTACTATCTGGCCCTTTGCAGAAAAAGTTTGCTGACCCTAAATTTGGCCAGACCCTGGTGGCTAATGCTGAGATTATGTTGATGGTGTCTGGGAAGTGGACCCTGCTTCTGAGCCCTGTCCCAGAGACAGAGGGTCGGGTTCCCCACACTCAGATGTTAGGCTGTGCTGCTAAGTGAACACTCCCACATTCTCTCGGTCCTTCCCTAATCTGTCCTGTCCTGTGTCCTCCTCCGTCCACAGCATCCATGCCAGCGTGCTGAAGGATGAGGCCGAGCTCCCTGTGGCCAGGGCGCCCCAGCTTCCGGAGGTCAACCTGGGCCGCTTCGACTTCGATGTGTCTGACTTCTTCCTCTTTGGCTCACCACTGGGCCTGGTCCTGGCCATGCGGAGGACAGTGCTGCCCGGGCTGGACGGTGGGTATGGCATGGGCTGGGGCCTGAGACGTCTGGGTGTCACTAGGCCTCTGTGTCAGGGCCTTAACATGGGAGGAGGTAGGTGGAGTTGGTGGGGGCGGGGGAGGGGGAGAGAAAATGAGTGGAGAGAGAAGGGGCAGTTTCCCCAGATGGGTAAAGGATTGCACTGTCCCTGTCACATGCCCCTGGCTAATTTGTGGTCCCATTGGCTGGTAGTTATGTCCTATGGGAAGATAAGCCATGAATCTTCACCCTATTGCATCCCACTCCTTCCTTCCCCTGTCCATAGGCAGATCCACTGCAGCCAGGTCAGTCTTCCTGATCCACCCCCTGCCATAACCCCTTATACCCAAGTGCACCTTAGTGCCTTTGCTCAGGCAGTAACTGCAGCCTTACATGTCTTTTTCCATTTCTCTAAAATGCACACGTGAGGCAATTTTGCACCAGCAGGGGGTTTAGCAGTGACCCTGAGGACAGGAGCGCAGACTGTCAGAGGCTGGAGGACACCTGGGTTATTAACAGATTGATTCTTTTCACTAAAGCTTACTGACAACCTACAATATGAAACAAAGGGAGAAGTGCTCTGGTTGAAATGGAGGAGAGAGGGCAGAACCCCATGGCTGCCCTCAGTGTTGCTAAGGAACCCTAGGCTTCCCAGGGTGCTGGACCATCCAGTCCCCTGACCTAGAGGGGACCCAGAGTCCGGCTGATGAGGTGGAGGCCTCAGTGGAGACACCTGCTGGTCAATGAGAGAAGTGTTCCGCCAACACTGGCGAGCCTGGGACACCTATCTAGCCCCAGGCCTAGGAATTGAGTGGTGCATAGAGTTGCTCTGGGAGCCGGAGGAAGAGGCAGCAGACCTGACTGAAAGAATGAGGGTTGGCTTCATAGATCAGGCAGCAACCAAGCGAAAGCTGGAAGAATTGAAAGGAGTCTGACCAGTGGAGATAGTGGAGGAGGTCCTCTGAGGAGGAAGTGACAGCTTGAACACAGGCAGAGAGGAAAGAAAGCCTGACTGGGGAACTGCAGATGTTCACCACAGCTGCAGTGTGGGGTGCCTGTAGTGGTGTTCCTAGGTGGGGCAGATTGGCGAGGCCTTGATGCCAAACTGAACATCATGGCTTTGTTTCTGCCAGTAGCAGGGAGCCATGGGAGGTTCTTGAGCAGAAGAGTAGGCTACTCGAAGCTGCATTCCAGGGAGCCTTCTAGGGCCAAGGGAGCAGGTGCTAGAAAGGGGCCTCCCCATGTGTTCTCCCCATTCGCCCCAGGTTTCCAGGTGCGTCCTGCCTGCAGCCAGGTCTACAGCCTCTTCCACTGTGCGGACCCCTCTGCTTCACGGCTCGAGCCGCTGCTGGATCCCAAGTTCCACCTGGTGCCTCCCGTCAGTGTGCCCCGCTACCAAAGGTTCCCACTGGGTGACGGACAGTCCCTCCTCCTTGGTAGGTTCTTGGGAGTGTGAGAGAGTGTTCTGAGTAAGAGGCTGGACCCTAGCCAGGTATACTCCAGGGCTGCCCTCTCTGGTCCAGCCTCTCCAAGCTGTTAGCTAATGGGGCGAATCATTTGAGCAGGGTCTGTGTGCTCTTGGAAGAAAGGAAAACAGGAAGAGAGCTGCCTCCTTTATCTTCAGCGCAGCCCATCTACACCAAGCACTTGCTCTGTCTGAGGCATCTTGGGGCTCAGAGACTTGGGTTCTGCCCCCACCCCACAGGCTCCCAGCCTAACTCCTGTCACCAGGGTCAGTGTAACACTCAAATTGTCAGACCTGATGGCAAGTCCAGGGATCCATGTTCAGTGCTATTCTCAAGTACCCAACCTAGACTCTGGAGGAGCAGAGTAGGGAGTGTGTCATCCTGGTGGGCTTCATAGAAGAGGTGGCCTTTGACCAGGGCCTGGACAAGGGAGGTGCATTTGGGTGATGGAGAAGAGCTGGAGGACAGGGACTGAGCTCTTCTAGGTGGAGAGAACTACAGGAGCAAGGGCAGGTGGGTTTGGGGAAGGGTCAGTGGGTCAAGTGGGGACAGGTGGGTATGAACTTGGGGTGTTGTCAAGGGGAGGCCTGTAATGGGGCTTGGAAATCAGAGCCCTGGCTCCATACTCCAGTGAGGAGGTTTAGCCTAAGCCTGTTCAGAGGTTTGGATCAAAGATAGGAGGTGAGGGGTCAGGAGGCTGTGCATGTGGCTCATTCAGAATTAAAAACCATCCCCTCCCCACCCCCCATTTCCATAAAGACAGTTTCCAAAGCCCTGCTTTGTCAGGAGCTTCGATGGGTAGATGAGGCTCTAAAAATCTCCCCCTGCAACCTGAAATGTGTCCCTCTTTGGTCAAGGGATCCCCCTACCCTGAGATGCCATGTAAGCTCTCAGGCTGGAGTCCCCATTCACTTCCAGTCTCAGCCACGATCCTTTGTGAGTCAGGGGAGGAGTCTGATAAGAGAAGACATGGTTATGTGTCACCCCTGTGACACCAGCTGTGCTTTTGGGGCAATCTTCCAGAAGTTCCTTTGGCAGCTTCTCTATTGGGTGTGGGGGTGATGGTTGGGGCCCTGGCTGGTGCTTGAATAACTCACAACTTAGAGGAGGGGAAACATAGCAATACATCAGTATACTGTGGCCAAGGAGCCCCTGCAGGCCCCAGGGGTGAGCGGTGCAGCTGCCTGGTGCAGCAGTGCAGGTGCTGAGCAGCCGGGCTGGCTTCTCCAAGAGCCCAGCTTCCTGCCCAGTATGGGGCTGACATTGGTGGCCAGCTCTGCTGGAGACACACTACTCAGTCCTGACTTTGAAATTCCCCCTCCAGCTGATGCCCTGCACACCCACAGCCCCCTCTTCCTGGAGGGCAGCTCCCAGGACAGCCCACCCCTTCTGGATGCTCCAGCCTCGCCCCCTCCAGCCCCAAGGTCCCAGCAGCCCGGAAGAAGGCTGAGCGAGGACAGCTCCCACAGTGGGAGCTCAGGGTCCTTGGACAGCCTGGCCCCCACGGGCACCTCCCGCAGTAAGTGAGGTCCTTTTGGGGCCCTGACTGGCTTTGAGGGAGAGGGGCCTTCCTTAGGATGGTTGCTGGCCCGCTGGCAGGGCTGCTGGGGGCAGGTTCTTGGGTGGGGAGGAGGGCAAAGGAGTTCCTGGGTGGCATCCTTGCCTTTGGGGAGCTGGTGGTCTGTTGGCAGAGACCTGGCTACAGACTGAATCCTTACTCTGGCCCCAGACTGGGCTTAGAGCTTGGAGAGAACCTTGAGCTCTGACCCTGGCCCAAGACTGAGCTCTGATCTTTTTTTTTTTTTTTTTTTTAAATTTTTTTTTTGTCAATATACAATGTATATGATTATTATGGCCCTTCACCGACCCCTCCCGCCCTCCTCCCTCTCTCCCCTCCCCACCAAGAATGTCCTTTCCGTTTGCTTGTTGTAACAACTTCAAAAAAAGTATAGTTGTTATATCTTCTTCCCCACCCCCCCCCCGTTTTTTTTTTGTGTGTGTTTGTGGGTAAATTAATTTGTTTATTTTTTAGCTCCCACCAATAAGTGAGAACATGTGGTATTTCTTTTTCTTGTGAGCTCTGATCTTAAAGAGAGCCTTGACCTCTGACCGTGGACCAGGCCCTGACCTTTCCAGGCATAGACTGAGCCCTGACCTCAGACAGAGCCCACTGGGAGTCACTGCTGACGGGCAGTCCTGGGGGAGACTGGACACCCCTATGGGACTGGTTCTCATTCCTGGGGACCAACTGGAGCACATGGCTTCGAGGAGGGTGTGCGGGTGGAGGGGCAGGTGGGTTGTGAGGAGGTAGGGGAAGCAGCGGCAGATTCCCCAGAGCTCTTTCAGAGCAGGGTGCTCTGGCCCTAACCTTGTGCCTCATGTGTCACATCCACCACTGACTGGGTCTGTACAACAGGAGTCCCACGCTGCCCCTTGGGTCAGGGCCCTGGGCAGGCCACTTTGTGCTCACCTTCCTCTTGGACCTGCAGTCACGGCCAAGTGGTGGGGTACCAAGCGGATCGACTATGCCCTGTACTGCCCCGATGTCCTCACAGCCTTCCCCACCGTGGCCCTGCCCCACCTCTTCCACGCCAGCTACTGGGAGTCCACCGACGTGGTTGCCTTCATCCTGAGACAGGTACTGCTGCCTCCTCCTGGGTCCTGCCCCAGGCACCGGGGGAGGATTCTGTACTTCTCTGTCTACAGAAGAGGCTTGTCGTGCAGGCCACGTGGAGCATTTGCTTGGTTTTGGGACATGTAAAGTGTGAGATGCCTGTTAGATGCTGGGAAGGCGGTGAGTGAGATGAGCCTGGAGCTTAGGGAAGATGTCAGGATTAGAGATAAAAATGTGGGAGCATCAGGGATTGGGTGGCATTTAAAATTGGTGATGGGTGCCTACCAAGGGAATTACTATAGATAGGGAGTGCAGGGCTGAGTCCTGGAGCTCCCTGGGGGAGATGAGGAAGAACCACCAAAGGAGACTGAAGAGGGCATCCCTTGAGATCAGATGAGAACCTTGAGAGTGAACCCTGAGCTGGGCAGGATGGAAGTCCCTGGGCTTTGGCAAGAAAAGCTTCAGTGGAGTGATGGGGACAGAAGCCTGGGTGGAGCGGGCAGAGGAGAGGAGGCAGGAGAGGAAGTGCAGGCAGAGCATAGGGTAAGTCTTGCATAGAGTGTTGCTGGTGGGGAGAACAGGGATGAGATGGGAATTGGAGAGGGACGGGGGTTCTGGGGAGAGTCTTTTTTTGAGATGGCAATATGCAGCGTATTTGGATGCTGAAGAGAAAGATCCAGCAAAGAGCGTCTAACAAGAGATGCAGGATTGGGAGGAGAGCGTTGCTGGAGCAAAGTTCTCAGGAAAGAGGAGGGGCAGGGGTCAGGGCTCCAGCTGGCCTTAGGTAAGGGTCACCTGTCCTAATAGGAGGGAGGACAGAGAATGGGTACAGACGCAGGTAGCAGCTAGGTTTGGGCACGGAGGACAGAAGCTACTCCAGGAATGGAGCCATTTGGGAGAGAGTGCTCTGACCCCAGCTGTCAGAACAGGGGGGCAGGGGCCCCAGCCTCCTGACAGTTCCAGGCTGGGAGGTAGGGAAGCCAGGGGGAGGGCCCGGCTGGCCACAAGCTGTTGGGCCCTGACACCCTGGGACGGGGTGCGAGGAGGGAGAAGGTCCCAGAAGGCCTGACGGGGAGCACTGCTGTTGGTCAGGTGATGCGCTACGAGAGTGTGAGCGTCAAGGAGAGTGCTGGCTTGGATCCTGCGGCACTGAGTCCTGCTAATCCCCGGGAGAAGTGGCTTCGTAAACGGACCCAGGTCAAGCTGCGGGTGCGTGCATGCTGGCGTTGCATGCCAGTTGGGACTGTGGCCTCATGGCAGATAAGAGCTTTGGTTTGCCCCTCAGAGCTCAGTGCCCACACAGGCTGGGATTCTTGCTGAGATGAGGCCCCTGGTGCTGCAGCAGGGAGGGTGTGCGGGTTGGTTCCCTGTGGCCTGGCTCCATAGCAGCCTTGAGGGTCAGGGTCCAGAGCACTGGGGATGGTGAGCAGATGCCAGTTATGGAGCAGTTGCTATATGCCAGTCTTCTACAGAGGTGGAGTTGAATCAGAAAATATCCTGCCCATGACCATGGGGCTCTCAGTGTGACTTACCACTGAGTATGGCCTGGAATGTGTCATGACAGAGGGAGGCGTAGATTAGGACAAAGATGGAAAGAAGGATTGTCAGGGCAGGTCACGCAGGACTTCCCTGAAGAAGAGGTTTTGCTGTAGGGTCCTGAAGGATGAATAGGAGTTCGGGATGCAAACATTCATTTATTTACTTAGCAAATTATCATCAATGCCTGCTGTGTCTCAGTCCCTCTGCTAGGGAGCGGGGCATAGAGATGTACAGACACATTGCTATGGTGGGTACCTCCAGTTTGGTGGGAAGATCAGACATGGACCCTATGAACAGTCCCAAAGGGTAGAGGGTAATCAATGTGTCATGAATCAACTTTTTTTTTTTTTGTAAATCTATGTATTGAGATATAATTCACCCATTTGAATTGTACACTTCAATGGATTTTAGTATATTCACAGATGTCTGCCACTATCACCACGGTTAATTTTAGAACATTTTTATTACCTCAAAAAAGAAACCCCGTTGCCCTTAGCTGTCATCGGCCCATCCCTATCCCCTCTCTACTCCCCACACCCCAAGCAATCAGTAATCTACTTTCTGTCTCTGCAGAATTGCCTGTTCTGGACATTTCATTTGAATGAAATCATATATGTTTTTTGTGTGTGTCTGTCTTCTTTTGGTTAGCATAATGTTTTCAAAGTTCATCCGCCTTGTAGCATGGGTCAGTAGTTCATTCCTTTTTATGGCTGGATAATATTCCATTGTATGGACATACTTCATTTTTTTACCCATTCATCAGCTGATGGACATTTGGGCTGTTTCCACATTTTGGCTATTGTGGCTAATGCTGCTATGAATATTCATGAGTAAGTTTTTGTGCGGACATATGTTTTCATTTCTCTTGGGTACATATCTAGGAGCGGAATTACTCAATCCAACGGTTACTCTGTTTAATCATTTGAGGAACTGCCAGGCTGTTCTCCATAACCGCTGCCCCGTCTCACATTTCCGCAGCAGTGTGTGAGATTTCTGATTGCTGCACATCCTCACCAGCGGTTATTATCTGTCTCTGATTCTAGTCATCCTAGCGGGTGTGACGGGGTAACTCATTGTGGTTTTGATTTGCATTTCCCTGATGACTAGTGAAGCATCTCTTCAGGTGCTCATTTCCATGAATCAACTCTTCCCTCACCAGTGCTCCTGTAAAGGAGGCTGGTGTTCCCCACTTCGCTGAGTGTCTCCAGGGCAGGGCCCATGACCGGTTCCTCTCAGGGACAGGTGCAGATGAGGTGTCTGCAGATGTTTAGTGAATTGAGTTAAAATGCATGGGAGGCCGGCTGGTTAGTTTAGTAGGTTCAATCGCAGTCTTATAACACCAAGGTCATAGGTTTTGATCCCAGTACCAGTCAGTCGCCAAAGAAAAAGCATGTGAATTAAGAGGAGGTAGAGACCACATCTTTGGAGAGTGCTTCTTGGAGGGGATGTAGTTGAGTCAGGTCCTAGTGGGTGGTCTGGGACGTGGAGGCAGAGAGCAGGGATGGCACATGGGGTGGGAACCAGTGTGTGCAAAGGCCTGGAGGCCACTGCAGAGCTGGCCTGAGAGGACCAGAGGGGCGCAGAAGGGGAGCAGCAGGAGATAAGGCTGAAGAAGTTGCTAAAGCAAGGCTTGGAAGGCTGAGCTCAGGGTTTAGACTTCATCCGGAGAGCACTGGGGAGCCTGGCAGGCTGTCACAGGTCTGTGCTTTATAAGGATTGACAATTTGTCACAGGGCTTGGGTTTGACTGAGGAGCTCAATTAGGAAGCTATTAGCACAGTCCAGGCAAGAGGTAATGTGGGTGTGGGAGAGAGACTGATGTGACCCATACTGTAAAGGAAGGGTCACCAGATGGAAAGATTCAGGTGTTGAAGGCCGGGCTGGGAGTGGTGGGTGGTCAGGGGCAACACGGGCCTTGGAGCTATGGAATGGACGCAGCAGAAGTGAAGGAGAACGGGAATGCTGAGATGGATACAGACAAAGTGACCCAATGTTCAGGATTGCTCCAAAATAACCCGAGGCGGCACGAGGCTGGGGCTAGGATCTAGGGCGAGGGAGGAACAAAGTCAGAGGGTCTGTGAGGTGTTCAGTGGTGGAGCTGTGCCAGGCTCACGAGGCTTTGTTGCATATTCTCTCTACTCTTGTATGTTTGAAATTTTCCACTGGAGGAAAAAAATAAAAAAGATGGATTGTAAACGGCTGTTGGTCATGAGGTGTGATGTAGAAGAAAGAACCAAGGTGAGCGGGCAGTGTCCAGCCTAGGAATGTAGGATTGGATGGCAGCTGTAAGGACTGGTTGTTACCACCAGGCTGCGGGAGGGTCACGAGCAGCAAGTGGACATCTGCAGGAAGCCCAGGGCGCCCTGAAGACAAGTTAGGGGCTCACAGTCCTGTTTTTCTCATGGGTTCTGTGGGAACATGTCTCTGAAACGCTAATGGAGGTTAACAGAAGACATGATTCAGTAGATATACACTTCGCCCCCCAATCCTAAGAATGCTTTAATGATGAATCAGGGCTGAGTCTTGCTTGCAAGGGTTGAGCCGGCTTCTTTCTGTCCTTCCAGAACGTCACCGCTAACCACCGGGCCAATGACGTGATTGCTGCTGAAGGTGGCCCCCAGGTCCTGGTGGGGCGGTTCATGTATGGGCCTCTGGACATGGTGGCTCTGACTGGAGAGAAGGTACTGAGGGCTGGGCATCCTCTCCTCAGCCAGTCCACCTGCACCAGGTGTCTCATGGTACCACATGGCATGTGGGTGAGGGTCCCAGGAGGGCCAGCTGCCTGTGGTGGGAGCATCAGGTCAGGGAGGACAAGCAAGGAGGGAGGGACAAGCTGGAGCATCTGAGGAGGACTGAGAAGCCAGGGTAGCTGCAGCGGTGAGGTGGGAGGGTGGTAGGAGCTGGGGATCGTTAGGCAGGCACCTGAGCCCCAGGGCCTGCTGTCCTGGCAGAGAACACCCCAGCCTGCCCCTTTGCCAGCCTCCAGTCACTCTGCTTTCAGTGAGCCCCCTGTCCCCCTCATTGCCTGCAGGTGGACATCCTGGTGATGGCAGAGCCATCCTCGGGCCGCTGGGTCCACCTGGACACAGAGATCACCAACAGCAGTGGTCGAATCACATACAACGTGCCGCGGCCCCGGCGTTTGGGGGTCGGTGTCTACCCTGTGAAAATGGTTGTCAGGTAAGACCCAAGGGACATTCTCATGGCGGTTATTCCATTCCCATGGCCCTTCCAGCCAGGTCTGTCCAGAAGACAGGGTCCTTGGGGCTCTACTCTGGGCCCCATCTCTGTCTGCGTGAACAGAGGAGAGTGGAAGAGGTCACTAGTTGTGGCATCAGGAGATGGCACCCAAATTCTCTCTGAGCCTGGCCCTAGACTGAGATCTAACTCCAGCCACAGGCTGATATGACCCTGACTGCCCGGCTAACCACACTCTGGTTCCTTTCAGGGGCGACCAGACCTGTGCAATGAGCTACCTCACGGTGCTGCCCCGGGGCATGGAGTGTGTTGTGTTCAGCATTGATGGGTCCTTCGCAGCCAGCGTGTCCATCATGGGAAGTGATCCCAAGGTCCGGCCAGGAGCAGTGGATGTTGTCCGGTGAGTACTACCTCCTGCGAGGACTATGTCTCTCTTGGGGGCAGGAGCCAGCTGTCCTGGGGGAAATGTGTTGTTTTCTCTGGTTTCCTCTAGGAATTCTATTGGTCTCTGGGGCTGGGAGCTGAGAAGTACTGGCTTCACCTCCAATAGTAATTTACTGAGGTCCTTGGGAAAATCCTTACCCCTTTCTAGATCTCAGCTCATTTGTTCATTCATTCGTTCCTTCTCTCCTCCATCCTTTTCTCCTTCTTTCCCTCCACCCACCTATGCATCCATCACCCTTTTCTGAGGCTGACTCCAGGCCAGGCTCTGTGCTGGGCACTGCTGTGGATACAGCTCCTAGTTGGAGAAAATTCACGGTCCAGTGGGGAAAACAAGTCATGGGCATGAGAAACTAATCCAAGACTCCAGGTCTTGATCAGGACCCCAAGAGAGGGACAGATACTGGGTACCAGGAGTTCTTAGGGGTTGGGGACTGCCTGCCTTCTCTCACTGATAGCAAACTCTCTGGGGGGGAGAAGGCTGGCCTGGCTGCCAGGAGATTGCCAACCTGAAGATGACCACCAGCTCTGTGGGAATAGGCCCTGGACAGATACAAGGTCATGTCGGTGACTAGCCTCCTCCTTGCAGGGTTCGGCCGTGTATTCCCATTATAGCCAGCCCCTCCTGAGCCAGTGCCACCTCCCAAAATTAGGACAGGGAGGCTGTGGTCCTTCTTCTTTGGGGATGTGTGGTGCTCTCACCTCCTCACATGGGTTCCTGGCCACCATGGTGCTCTCTAAACCTTACTAATCATTAAAAGCTGCTTTTTATCAACACAGGTCACTGAGCCCCACCTCAGAACTAACCAGAATCCCTGCAGGTGACACCTGCACCTGTGCATTTTTACAAAACCTCCCCAAATCTCTCAGATCATCACCAGGTTTAGAAGCCATCAATCTATGTTAGCCAGTTGGTGGCTAGTGCCACAAACACACCCAAACAGGTCTGGGTTCATCTGACATTCTGCAGCCAGGATTCTGTGTGAAGTCAGAGGAGAGCACTTCCCCATTGTGCTGTGAAAGCACAGAGAAAAGAGTCTGATTCTGCTTGGGTAGCTGGGAAGTCTTTCTGGAAGAGGGGGCCTTGAAAGATGGGGGATGTGGATATAGGGAGATGGAGTCATGGAGGCTGTCCGGGGGAGGGGTCTGCAGCAGAAGAGCACAGGGCCTGTTGGGGGCAGCAGAACAGCTCTGCGTGGCTGGGGAGATCTGCTACGCAAGGGCAGAGCAGGGAGCATGCTGCAGCGCGGAGAGGCCTTGGAACTTCTCCCCAGGGCACTGGGGAGCCAGGAATGCTTTTAGGCAAAGGAGTAATGGGGTTAGATTGTGATTGACACAAATCACCATGGAAACAGTACCAAGGATCATATTAAAGCCAACTGTATTGAGCACACCATGCCAGGCATGTTTGATTTTAATTCTTTTCACCAGCATAGTGCTGATAGCACCAAGGTCCAGGGTTTGATCTCTGTACTGGCCAGTTGCAAAAAAAAAAAAAAAAAAAAAAATTCCTTTCATCCTTTGGATAATCCTATGAGTAAGTTACTATTATCCCCATTTTGCAGATGGGGAAATGGAAATCCTCAGGGGGTTAAGTAACCTGCCAAAGTTGCATGGCCCAGGATGCTTCTGTGTGGCCCAGGAGAGAGATGAGGCCTGAAGTGAGGTTAAAGTGAGAAGGTTGGAGTAAAGACCCTTGCCTGGTAGAATTGAAAGGCTTGCTCCCTGCAGGAGAGGAGGGAAGGAAAGCAGAGCAATCAAAGGCAGCTTGGCTCTGGCTCCAGAAGAGGACATGGACAGTGGGTTGGGAGTGGGGAGATTAGCTTGGTTGTAGGCATGTGATAACCGGAACTCACGGGCTCAGCTGGGAGTGTGGATTTGGGGGTCCCCCTTGTTTTCCCTAGTGTTCTTCAGAATAGTGCCTCTGGCTTCTCAGGAGGGCAGCAGCGGGTGGGGCGGGCCACTGGGCAGAGGGTATCTCGCATCAGCCGGGCTGGACCCTCCCATGCCATCTCGCCAGGCACTGGCAGGACCTGGGCTACATGATCCTTTACATCACGGGGCGCCCGGACATGCAGAAGCAGCGGGTGGTGTCGTGGCTGTCCCAGCACAACTTCCCACAGGGCATGATCTTCTTCTCGGATGGGCTGGTGCATGACCCGCTGCGGCAGAAGGCCCTCTTCCTCCGCAACCTCATGCAGGAGGTGAGTGCGAGCCGGGTCAGGGCTTTGGCCACACCCAGGTGGGGTGGGGCGGCTGCCGCAGGCCCGCATTGGCCCGGGGAGGGTCGCCCAACCTTCCTGCCCACTCGTCCCCGCCCCTCTCAACCTGGGTGGGGCCGCATCCATCTATCTCACAGCCTCCCTTTCTGCAAGAGCACTTGCACTTTGCAAAGCACCTTCCGGTGAATCTCACTGGGTGCTTTTTGCAGGCATGTGAGGTAGGTATTATCATCTTCATTGACAGATGAGAAAGGTGGGGAGCTCTGGTGACTTGCCCAAGATCTCAGAGTCTCCTGACTCTAAAGCCTAAACTTTTGTCTCTACACCTGATTATTCATTCAACATTTAAGTGCCTGTTGTGTTCCTTACTCTGTGCTTGGTGTTGGAGCTGCCCAGAGACAAACAGAACAGGGGACATGCTCTCTAGAGCTTATGACTCAGAGCTGTGATTCTCACAGTGGGGACCTGGAACCAGCACCTTAGCAGCACCTGGGAGCGCATTAGAAATGCACATTCTCGGGCTCCATCTCAAAGTTACTAGGGAGAGGGCTCAGTGATCTTTACACAAGCCTCCAGGGGATTCTGATGCACAGAAAAATTTTCAGAATTGCTGATCTAGATCAGGGTTTGACAAATTGTGGCTAAATCCAGCCCACAGCCTGTTTTTATAATGACCTGCGAGCTAAGAATAGCTTTGACACTTTCAAATGGTTGGGGGAGGAAATCCCAAGAATATTTCATGATGTGAAAATTATATGAAATTAAAGTTGCAGTGTGCATAAACGAAGTGTCATAGGAACACGGCCCAGCTCATTTTTGTGCATTGTCTGTGGCTGCTTTTGCACTGCAATGGAAGAGTTGAGTAGTTCTGACAGAGTGCAAAGCCTAAAATATTTACTATTTGGCCTTTCACGGAAAACGTCTGCCAATCCCCGATCTAGAAGAAGAAAGACATGTAAATTGACAATTACTAGTGTGTGGTTGAAAAAGGCCCTACTGGCAAACAGGAGAGGAAGGACTTAAGATTGCCTGGGGAGGCCAGGGAAGGCTTCTAGGAGCTGGTAACTTTTGAGCGGAGTCTTGAAGCATAGTACGAGTCAGGTCGACAGTGAAACAGCATGTGCAGAGACACAGAGGCAGGAAGGAGCCTGGGGCATTCTCAGAGCTGTAGGCATCCAGGATGGGGGTACATGCATGCAAGGCCAGACCCAGGACAGGTGGGAGTAGAGGCCCCAGAGGTCATCAAGGGCCTCAGCATGGCAGGTCTTGAAAACCAGGCCCAGACGATGAACTCTCTGCTGAGGGCCATGGGGAGCCATGGAAGAGTTTAAAGCAGAGGAGTGGCAGTGTCTAATCTGGGCTGTAAAAAGATCCCTCTGGCATTGTGTGGAGAACGGATTGGCAGGAGAAACAAGAGGCAGGGAGGCCAGTTAGGAGGCTGTTGCCCAAGCAAGAGACAGGGAGTGCAGAATCCAGGTGGTGACCAGGGGATGAAGAGAAAGGTGTGGGTAGGCATGAGAATCAGGAGGGAGAATGTCCATGTTGGGTGACCAGGAGGGATCAAGGTGCTGTTCACCTAACTGTGGTCTCTGTAGAGGCAGAGCTTGTTCTGCTCACCAATATATCTCTGGGATTTGGGGCAACGATGGCACACAGTAAGCACTCAACAAATGTTAGCAGGATGAATAAATGAACGAATGAGTGAATGAATGGATGGATAAAATGGCTGGGGAGGAGTTTGGGCTGGTGGTGGAGATCGGGAGCCATAAGCATGAGGCAGGTGGGTGAAGCCACGGGAGGGGAGAAGAGGCTGCGCTGGGCTCCCGAGAGCAGGAGGAGGAGCCAGGGACCGGCAGTGGAGTCAGAGGGGGAGAAGGGACAGGAGAGAGAAGCTCCAGGTGGCAGGGCCAGAGGTAGGTTCAAGCAGACAGTGCTTTTCTTGTGAAGAGGTGTGGTATGGTGAGAACCGCCCACCAGGTGAAGACTGGCCACTGAGTGACCTCGGTGAGGAAGGGACACCCCAGAGGGGGCAGAAGCAGCTGGGTGAGGTAAAAATCAGGACAGGTCTGGGAGAGACAGAAAGAATATGCACGGCGAGGGCTCCGTGGTTCTGTGAGTTTGTGTAGCAGCTCCCGGTGCCAGCGCACAGAAATGGAGACGGTGGAGGATGGAAAACCCTAGGGCTGGGACTTGGCCAGACAGGTGTGGGAGCAGGACGAGGGGGAAGAGAATAAAGGTGGAGGCCAGAGGACATGGGGGTGCCATGGGCGCCTGGCACGTGTCCGTCGGGCTGAAGGGCAGCTGGGGTGGGAGGCTCTGAGCGGCACGGAGGGCAGGAAGCCGTGGTCCCAGCGGCGCTGCAGAGCTGTGAGTTCAGAGGAGGCGGCTCTGGGAAGTGACGGCTGCTGACATTAAAGAAGGCACATGGACAGTTAGTCATCCCAGCGATGGTCGGGCTTAGGAGGAAGGAAAGCTGTGACCCTGGAGCAAAGTCTCCAGTGCGCTTGGGAGGAGGGGGAGTGGGAGGGAAGGAGGTGACGTTGATGGGGAGGCACAAAGCGGGGGCGGCTGGATGGTGAGCGCCTCAGACGAGGGGGTGGTTTTGTCCAGTGGGGTGGGTTGGGAGGGAGGGTGATGATCTGGAGGTGCCACTGGAGCAAGGAGGATCTTGGGCAGTTCTCTGAACTGGATTGGGGCTTCTGGGTAGGACATGAGACCAGCTTGCAAGAGGCAGTGGGTGAAAGGTGAGCCTTGGCCTGGGGCGGTGTGGATGGCACAGGGTCAGTGGCCAGACAGACCTGGCTCCAGTCCTGGCCTGCGAGGTGCAAAGGTGGAACTCACTTTCCTCAGTCGCAGAGGAACTCTTTGCCTCATTGTTACAGAGCTTACTATAGTGCTGCCCGAGGTGCGGTCAGGAAATGGTGTGGTCGTGACTGTTCGCTGTGCAGAGCCCCATACAGGCCTGGGGTGTGCAGTGGGGCCTGGACACAGGGTGGACCCATGGCTCGGAGTCTAACAGAGTGCAGATAGTGGGTCTCCAAACAGGGGCTCCCTGGGACTGGTCTAGGGAGCCTTCCTGGGGAGGGCGACTGGTCGCCCCTCCCCCCATGAGCTGCCCTGTGTTTCAGTGCTTCATCAAAATCAGTGCTGCCTACGGCTCCACGAAGGACATCTCAGTCTACAGCGTGCTGGGCCTGCCTGCCTCCCAGATCTTCATTGTGGGCCGGCCCACCAAGAAGTATCAAACCCAGTGCCAGGTGGGTAGAGGCTGGGCTGGGAGCTGAGTGGGCAGAGGCCAGGAAAAGGACTGGGGGAGGGGGAGTAGGCAGTTCTTTTTTTGTTTGTTCACTTAATCGTTTATTTGTTTTCATTTTACCCATTCATTCATTCAACAGACACCACTGGGCACTTGCTTTGGGCCAGGCCCTGTGTTGGGTACAGGAGAGAATCCCCAGTGGAGTCAGATGTAGTGTCATCCAGTCTAGTGGGGGAGATGGAGGCACTTTCAGGCAGTGACAGTGTAGGCGGCAGGTGCCATGATGCAGAACAGGGAGCACAGAGAATCGTGGGGCTCCAGAGAAGAGCAGTGAACCTGGATTCTGGGGCAAGGTTGGCTTTTGGGAGTTTGAAGGAATTTTCCAGGAAGGGCCTGACGTTGGGAGGAACATTTGTGGCAGAGACATCAGCAAAAGGCAAGGGCAGGAGGTGACAGAGCACACGCACATTCTGGGAACTGCCAGTGACACAGCTTGGCTGTCAGATGTGGGCAGGGAGAGGAGAGGCACTGGATCTGTGGGTGCATCCAGCATGGCCTGTGTGCCTTGCTCCGTTTGGACTCCATGCTCTGAGTCTTTGGCATGCGTGTTGGGGAGTGGCATGGTCAGGCTTATGCTTCAGAAAGTTCCCTCAGGCCGCAGGTGCAAGGTGGGCCAGGGAAGCAGGGAGCGAGTTGGAGAGAAAGTGGAGGGCCTGAGGGGAATTTCTTAGGTAGGGGATGGATTGCATTTTGTAATGAAGGGATCACACATGCACGATGAAAGAAAAGGAAAGCCAAGGGTGGCACAGCAGTTTCTGGCTTTGGTGACCAGGTAAGAGGTGCCATTGTGGGGATTGAGAAGCAGCCTGGGGGAGGAGCAGGTTGAAGGGAAGGAGAGGAACTTCCTTTGGGGCAGGTCCAGTGCGAGGTGCCTGAGAATGACCAGAAGGTGATGGGACCTCAGAGTGGGGAACCCCGGAGCCTGGCTCCTCAAACTGATGCATACCCGGATCACCTGGGGATCTTGTTGAAACACAGATGCTGATTCAGCAGGCCTACGGTGGGGCCTGCAAGTCTCCCTAACAAGGGTCCAGGGGATGCTGATGCAGCTGGTCCACGGACCACGCTTTGTGTAGTAAGGTTCTGAGGACACTGAGAGAAGGACTGGCAGGCAGGGCAGCTTTGTGAAGTTATAGGAGGGACTTACATTTTGGGATTTTAGTGGGAGTGATAAGGATGGGTGCTTCACCCCCATCAAAAATCCAGAGAACTCTTGTGTGACCTATGGGCACAGATAGAGGTGCAAAGCGGGACACTGGAGTGGTACTGAGCTCCCCGCTTCCCCGGGGTTTGGCGGAGAGGATGTTCCAGGGAAATGGCGATGTTGGGGGGACGTGGTCCGGACCAGGATTGGGGCCTGCCCCAGCCCGCTGGCCTGACGCCTGTCCCTTGCCCGCAGTTCCTGAGCGAGGGCTACGCCGCGCACCTGGCGGCGCTGGAGGCCACCCACCGCTCGCGCCCCAAGAAGAACAACGCGCGCTTGATCCTGCGCAAGGGCAGCTTCGGGCTGCACGCGCAGCCGGAGTTCCTGCGGAAGCGCAACCACCTGCGCAGGACCATGTCTGTGCAGCAGCCCGACCCGCCCGCCGCCAACCCCAAGCCCGAGCGGGCCCAGAGCCAGCCCGAGTCCGACAAGGACCACGAGCGGCCGCTGCCCGCGCTCAGCTGGGCGCGTGGGCCCCCCAAGTTCGAGTCGGTGCCCTGAGGGGCGGGCTGTGCTCAGAGCGGGGGGCGCGACCAGGCTGCCTGCGGGGACGGGAGGGGGCCGCCTTCTCCCGGACACAGGCGTTTTCCTGCTTTTTTCCCTCCCGTGTCTGTCCAGCAGTGTCCGACCAGAGCGGGGAGGGACCCTGCCCGGCCTTGGGGCTTCCTGGGCTGCGACAGGGTGAGATCCGGGCATCTCAGTGCAGCCGCTGCTGCGTCCCCGACGCCTGTGACCGCAAGCCCAAGTCAGGGTTGAATGTTTGTGTAATCGTCGGAGGCAGGTCTGCCCGGAGCTGGAGTGTTTGGGCAAAGTCGACCATCTCTTTGAGTCTCCCAGGCTTGGGCAGAGATGCTGGGCAGGCCCTAAAGGGAGAAGCTCCCAGTCCCAGGACCGACAGTTGCCGGCAGGCACAGCTTCTTGGCTGTCTTGTGGAGGGGTGAGTGGCATCTGTGCCCACCTTCCCTGTGACATCCTGGGTCACATTTGGGGGCTGACTGTCTTATGGCAAAATAGCCACTTTTTGGGAGCAAGAGGACGTCCCCTGGGCTCATCCTCATGTATGTGGTGTCTGTCCACAGCCCTGGGGGGTGGGGTCTGGTGCTGACGGTCTGTCCTCCTGCAGCTGTCCATTGTCCCCCCACTTGTCCTCAGTATCCTCACCATTCTCCCGTGGCCCTTGAGGACAGGCGGTCCTCTTCCAGGAGTGCTGCCTTGTGCCCTCCCCCGTGAGGCTGTAGCCATGGGCTCTGGCCCTGCTGGGCTGGCTGTGAGCCCTTGAGCCCATTGCTTACCCTCTCTGGGCCCTGCCTGCCTTCTGGAATCGGAGGGGTCCCCCAGCTGAGATTGGTGTGGGCTTTTGACTCCTAGGCTCTCCTCAACTTCTGTTCCTGGGGCTTTTCAGGCCTGAGGGCTCCTCAGAGTGTCTGGTGATCCACGCCTTCCACATGGCCTGGGAGAGGGGTTCTGGGTGGGCTGGGAGGAGCTCTTGTCCCACCGCCTCAAAGGAAGCCCCTCTGAGAGGGGCTGGGAAGGGATCCCATGGAGAGCCCCGCATCAGGCTCCCCTCTCCCAGCTTTGCTGGGACCAATTTCTCCCTTTAGGCTCCTGGAAGGCATAGAACTGAGATCCAGGGTTCTGGGGTTCATGGAATTTTGGCTCAAACTGTTGTATTCCTCTTCCCTTCCCCTGCCACTCAGCTTGGTTTGTGCCCATAACCTCTTCCTAGGTAGTCCCCTGAGGTTGCCAGGGCTTGGCTCTCCTGGGGCCCCTCAAAGCCTGCCCAGGCCCTCCTGCTGCTGAGCCCCCAGCTTGGGCATTGGTCTCCTGCACCTCCTCCCGGCTCCCTAGCCCAGGCCCACACCCACCACGTGGGGCTGCCTGGAGTTGCCTCTGAGCCCCCGTGAGCTGCCCCCGGACCTGCCCCAGGGCCCAGACGTCTGTACACACAGCAGGCATCTGTGTCAGCTCAGTGTCGCTTCCGCTCAATGTCTACCTCTCGCAGCTCCCATGCATGCAGCCGATGGCGGCTGCTGGTGGGGGCGGCTGGCACACCACCGTTGTGAATCGCCAGGCAAAGCGGGCGCCCTCCTGGGGCTGGAGGGGCCTGGGCTCCCAACCCCAGCCCTGCTCTCTCCACTAGAAATGTCTTCTGCAGGCGGCCAGCTCTTCTGCTCCACTCTCAGCACTGCATCCCGCATCCAAGCCCAGCGCTGCTGGCAGCTCTGTCGGGGAGGGGTGCGGCTCAGCCTCAGCTTCCCCTCTGGTCCTGCCTCCTGGTGGTTCACACATGCCCATCCCTCCTTTAACGTTTCATCATTCTTGGCACTTCATCAGCACCAGCTCACGTGGTACAGCCACTTCAACCCTAATCCTTCTCACTCCTTCCTACTTCCCCCCAAATACCCTGAATTAAACTTGGGCAGACTCAGTCTGATTCTCTGAAACTCCACTGTCTCCTTTTTGCAGAAGCCACTGATGTTTTGCTCTCAAATGATAAAATAATTAGTGGGAGATACTTTGTCCCCAGTTAGAGTCGCTCTTCTGTTTCCAAGAACCCCAGGCTAGGAGTAAGAGAGAGCGCTTGAGCCAGGACCCCTGGGGAATTTGGAGTCAAAGTGACCAGGGTTCTGTGGCTCTGGGGGTTGGAGCTGGGACACAGGACCCAGCAGGAAGGCCACCACCCCTTCCTTTCCAGAGCCCTGGATTGGGGCTTTGACAACTCCCATGAGATGCTGATGGTGTACAGTGAGATATTGTGAACACAACACCCTCGGAGCTGTAGTTGGTGTGTGTGAATGTGTGTACGTGTGGTTCTGTTTAGTGATGAGACAACTTATGTTTCAGTACTGCTTCCACAGCAACCATGTAAGCCACATGCACATTCTGTACTTGTGGTTTGTTCAATTTTGTCTGTCCAGTTAAATTGGAGGAAAAAAAAAGGAACCAGGTCATGTGGTTCTCTGGAGGGGGTGCTGCTGCCCTGAGTAGTTCTGTGATCCCCACAATCCACCTGTTTTCTAGAGAATCCTAGCTCCTGGTGTGCCTGCTCTCCAGCAGCTGGAAAACAGATCTTCCTGCCTGACCAAAGCTCCTTGTTTCTTGTGTGGCATGTTTGTTTTCCCAATCTGGTGGCAGTTCTGGCCAAGGGCCTGCCTGCCACCTTCCTCTACCACTTGCCCTATTGGGGGTTCAGGGGACATTCTTAGCCAGGGCCTGCTCTTCCAGCATCATGGGTTTTTCCTAAAGATCTTGACTCCTCCCTTAGGCTCCACAAAACATTAAAAAAAGAAAACTAGACTCCTTTCATGCATTTGGATGAACAGCCCTCTTGTCTGGGTGCTGGGCTACAGCAAACATTTAAACCCCAGTATTCCAGAGATTACTGGGGAGGGTAGGGGGCTCTCTGAAAGAGAGAGATGCTGGATCTCATGGTTTTTAAACTGTACATTTTCTACTTTGGAGACCATGCCCTAAAGTGTCCTGCAGACAAACCATGGCACCAATCTTTAAGTGAAAGCTGGGTTCCAAGGTAGGTGGCCATGTGTCCATAGGTGGCACGGTTTTGCATCAACACTTTCCCACCCAGCCTGGGGGGCAGCCCCACCCGGGAGGGGCACCCTGACTGGGAAGGAGCCTCGCAGCTGACCCCGCCTTAAATAATCAACTTTCCCACCAGATCCCGGGGGTTTGGGTGCCAAGTGCTCTGTAAACCTATTCTCTTTGGCTCAGCTAAAAGAAATATCCTCTCCTTCCTTTCCTTCTGGGCTTGGGGGAACTTTCTTAAAAATCACAGTTAAGTTCAAGCAGCGAGGCCTGGACGGGCTCTGCTCTACGAGCTGAGAAGCCAGAGGGGTGGTTGGGAGCAAAATCAGTTTTGACTCCACCCTCCTTGGGATGAACTAGAGGCAGGTGACACCAAGGAGGGGCAGGCCAGAGGGTGGCTCGTGCACGGGGACCCCCACCCATGGACCCCGCTGTCCTTTTCCGTTTGTTTACTCGGTGGTGGCAGCCAGTCTGACCTTGTCCGTGGTCTGACTGTTCCCATGTGTGTAACCTTCAGTATTGTCTGTGATGGATGGTTCTGTGGTGAAAAAGGTTTATTATATTCCTATGGCTGCCTTGTACAAAATCCGTTAGAAAAGAAAATGTAAAATATCAGATTTCTAACAAGATGAAAACAGCATTATGGAGTTAAAAGATTTTTACAACTGGTCTTGATTTTGATGTGAGCTGGTTTTTAGCTCTTAAATGTTGTCACTGAAATAAAAACCTTATTTGCCTTTAAATTGTGCTTTACTCTAAACTAAGTTGAGAAACCTTCCCTTTATTCACGTGCTCCTAGAGCTGGGGTGGGGACAGGTGAGCTCGGCATGGAGGTGGGCAGCACAGAGGTGGGTCCTAAACCTCAAACCTGTGGCCAGAGTGGCCTAGGGGAGCAAAGGTGGCGGGGTGCTGGCAGTGAAAGGGAAGATGTCAAATGCAGAAAGTCTTTATTTTGCAAAAGCAGTGTTATCTAGGAAAGTCATGCGCTGGTTCCTTTCTAATAAAATGACAAAGCAGATTTCTTAAATAATTTACAAAGGGCAGAAATTGCTCTGGAACAGTGCTGCCGCTCCCTGCACACCCACAGTGGCCTTGCTGAGCACATGAATAGGTACCCCTGAGCCCAGGTTCTTAGGGCCTGCAAATATCTCCTATTCCTTCCTCTGGGGCCCTGGTGGGGGAAGCAGGGATGGGAGCTGGGTCCCCAAGAGCGTCAGAAGTAGAAATATAGGGGGGTGAGTCTGAAAATGACTCCCCACAGACCCTGCTCCTGGATACACAGCTCAGAGCTGTCAAGCATCTTCTGGTGCTTGCACTTCACACTGTAGGTGAGGCCACCACAAGGCTCAAGGGAGGGATGAGTCTCTAAGCCCAAGAGTCCCCTGAGGAGTAGAAGGAGCAATTCTCCCCACCTCTCCAAGTCACTCTCAGGCTATAGCAGGTGGTGACTGATGGGTCCAGATGTGGCCAGAGCAGGAGAGCTCTGGGTCCTTTGTTAGTCAGATCCTTGTTGGCAGCAGCCCAGGGGTTCTGATGGTTCCTAGGGGATTCCTCTGGGAAGTCCATGGAGTGGCACAGACATTTTGGGGGTGAGTACTTGGTGGTCCAACAGGGCTTTCCTGCAAGACAGAGCTCCCTCTGTGCCCCTTGTGCTCAAGGCAGGGGAAGTGGGGACACCATAGCTTTCCCCCTGAAATGGGGGGGCTGGAAGGTGGCTCTAGCATGCTCAGTTAGTCATGCAGTCAGTGAGGTTAGCAGCTCTGGCTCCAAGCAGGCAGGAAGACTTTTACGCTTCCCACTCTGCTGTGCTCATCAGCTCTGTGGGTTTTTCCAGAAAAGACTCATTTCTTTAACATGCCTTCAAATACACACACATGCTCATGCGTGAGGAGGAGGAAGACGCTGGGAAAGATGCTTGAGAGGACATTACCTGCAGGACACTGTCCTTAGTCACAAATGAGAGAGACAGTCATGTCGTCACTAGAGATGGACAAGGGGGAGGGATTTACGCCACTGGTTCTGAAGCCCCCCTCCCCTCCCCGCCGCAGTCTGGACTAGACCAGACCAGACTTGGAAATGTGGTGGGAACTGGCCACTCGACATATAGTCAGAGCTGTCAGGGCCCTGTCTAAGAGCCCTTCGTGCCCTCTGCCTGTTATACTAATGGGGAAACGGCCCCAAGTTAGGGCAGATCCAGAACTGACACCCTGCCCCCAGGATGGGGACCTGAGCAGACAGACCAGGAACAGCAGCCATGTTGCTTTTCCTGATTCCATGGGTGGGCAGGACATAGAGGAGCCATGGGGAGTACTGGAGGAAGGGCAGGTCTTTCAGGAACTGGGTACCTGGCCACATGTGAGGTTCCAGGTGATGGACAAACGTGGGAGCTCAAGGCCTGGAGGACCATGAACATCCAGGGTGCGTCCTTACCCACCACCCGATTCAGGTCTTTCATCCCTTCTCATGTTTGAGAGGAGGAGACTGAGGCTCAGAGGGGGCAAGGACTGGCCAGCAGGTCAGAGCCGGAACCAGCAGCCTGCCTACAAGATGGCATGGCACGAGGGCCCTGTTGGCCATTACCCTTTGAAGCATGGGATGCCAACTCACCTCTCTTCAGCCACGATGGCTTCGTCCAGCTCTTGGGACAGCTTTTGGAGATGCTGGATTCCTGTCCCCACAGGGTCTAGGTCACTGTCAGACTCGCTGAACAAAAGGGGAAGCCACACCAGTGACTGGTCGGAATCCTGTGGCAGGAGCCCCTCCCAACTCAGCACTGGGGCCTGACTTGCAGGCCCAGATGACCCTGGGAGACTGACAACACCTCACCCCAGACCCTCTACAGAGTGACATTAGAGTGACTTGGAGCACCTGGTAGAGAATGGAGAGCTCAAAGCCCACAAGGCCAAGCTATGGGCAGGTGACCTCTGCTGTTCCCCACTTGACACTGAACCTCAGCTCTCCAGATGGCCTCAAAATTTGCTTTTGGGTTCACCAGGAGGCTTGCGCAAGTACGATCCCATCAGAGCTAAGTTCACTTCTTCCTTTTACAGAGAGGGAAATTAAGGCCTTGAAGGATTTTCTCAGGTCCCCCGCAAGCTCTGGGGGCATAGCTGGGCCAGAACATGATGTAACTCAGCTCAGGGTGTCCCTGGCTCCAGGTAGCCATTGGAGGTGCTCAGAAGCTGCTGGGGCCCATTAGTGGTTGGGGGAGCCAGGGAAGGGGAATCGTGCCCGTGCTGAAAGGCCGCCAGCCCTGGGGGAGGCACCATCCCACTTGCCTGGGAGAGCAGAGGGGCTCTGTGGAGGAATAGGGGCTCCGGAAAGTGGCCTCTCTCCTCGACCGTCGCAGTGGGTGGGCACGTGGGCCCATCTGGCCAGAGAGGCGGGGTGGGGGTGAGTGGGCAGGGGTAGCCCCAGACAGCCGGGTGCTCTTCTGGCTCAGGCTGTGAGTAGGGAGGTGACTGCCCTTCTGTGCCCCTCTCTTCCTCCTTCTGGCTTTCACCTGGGTTTCCACCAGCCACTTGGTGCCACTTTGGCAGGACTCCTGGATTCTCTGTGACAGGCACATGGAAAGGTTAGCATTAACAAAACCCAGGGTAAGCTATCCCAGTCTCCAGGCCACACCACCAAGCCCTGGGTCCACGAGCTGTCCCCCCAAATCCAGCTGCTGTTAGATTCAAGGGTGAAGGATATGAATGACTTATGGAAAATGGATCCATTGCAGGGACCCGGCTCAGAGCTCCCTGGACATGACTGCAGTGGTCAGCAGCAGGAGAGCCACCATCGTTCACATGGCCTCTAAGTCCACACCCTCTTCCCGGACACAGATTATTCAGAGACTCAAGGAGAAGGCCCAGAGAAGAGCAGGCCCACCCCCCTGGATACCAGGAGATCATCTGTCTTCCTGTCTCTGGTCTCGCTCACTCTGTCCCTCCTCCACATTGGTCCACTGAGACCCTTCTGAAGGGCAGTTCTGATCATGACATTCAACTGCTCAAAACCCTCCCGTGGCTCCTTGCTGCCCATAGGACCATGCCTGACTCTTCACCAGCTAGACTGTCTTTGCCTTGGCAAACCAGAATCCAGAGGCTGGACAAGGCCCAAGTTAAACTTGATGAATTATGTGACCTTGGGCAAGATACATTTCATTTCTCTGATCCCTGAGGGTGATGAAAACAACCACAGGGCTCTTCCAAATAACGACTTACATGTGGCTCAGACACGTCTCTATAGAGTCCAGAAACAGTCACTTTCTCCCCACATCTTCAGAATCCCCAGCAAGCCATTAAGGAATTCACCCCCTTTGCCCCCCAATTCTCTCCTTGGAGGTCTATTCACTCTCCTGGCTTCTGTCCTTTCTAGGGGACACCTTCCCATCTCCAGCTCCAGGTTTACAGACACATCCTTTTGGAAGGCACAGGCACCTCACACTCAACATACAGACATCTTTCTGCCAGCACATCTCACCTGGCCCCCAATCCTCTGGAATCTACCTTCTGAGTAGCTCTTGAATTTGTTCACTCCTCTGCAAGCCCAGGCCCCTCAGCTCCCGCAGGTAGCTAAAGAACAAGCCCTAATACCCTAACCTGATGAGATTTCCCACCCTGTTTAGGATTCTTCCCACTCCCCGTCCCTCCCGGGAGAGGCTTGAGTCCTTCATGTCCTTCCTCCCTGCTCCCCCTTGCTCCTTGCTCTCTGCCCTCTGTCCCTACCCAGACCAGATCCTGCGGGGCCCTTCAGCATCTTGCTTTCCCTCAGCTCTAGATCTGGACTCACCCTATTTCACCTCCCTTATGCGCTCCTCACGTGTCCCTTTTCCTGGTGAACTGTGGGGTCACCTCCCCCAGGAAACATTCACTAAGCTTGTGTTTGGTGTCCCTTCAAGCATTTGCCACTTGCTTGCAATTTCCTATCATAATACAGCTCTTGTCACCTTCTAGCGTGAGCACCTGCCTCTTCTATGACACTCCCATTCACTCATTCAACCATTTGTTGAGTACCTACTGTGTGCCACGTACTATTTGGGGTGCTGGGGAAACAGCAATGAACTAACCCAAATCCCTGTCTTCATGGAGTCTATATTCTTGGGGCCTCTCTGAGGGCAGGAACGGTCCATAAATGGTTAGTATTGTCATTATTACCTGGGACACGACACCCAAGGCGTTCTTAGCCGAGCGAGCTGCAGCCTGGAGGCCCTGCTGCCCTGGCTCTGGGGTTTCCAGGCGTTTCCAGGAGGGGCCTGCCCGGAGGTTGAGGCTGACTGCTCTCAGGGGCAGCCTCCTCTGGAACTGTCTGCACAGGGAGCCCAGGGCCCCGGTGGAGGTCTCCTGATGGCCAACCGCGGGCTGCAGCATCTCGATGTGCTCAGACTGCTCCTGGTCCCGGAGAGATCTGCGGCGCACGGAGGCGCCTGCGCCGGGCCACTGAGAGGCCATCTGCCTGGCCGAGTGTCTGCCCACCAGACCCTGGGGAGAAGGCCGAAAGGCGGGTCCTCAAGGCATCCCCATCCCCAGGCTCCACAGGGGAGAGATGGGTGGAGTGGGGTAGGGGGCGGGGGCACCTGGCAGCTGGGAGCGGGAAGGAGGACGCCTCCTGGAGGCGGGGCCTCGGTCGGCAGCACTCCTGCCGTCCCGCTTCCAGGTCCCCAAACAGCTGTCTCGTCCCGGCCTCCTTCCCGCTGCTCCCCGCCTCGGCGCGGGCCGGGGTCGGCGGGCGGCTCCTTCACGAGCTCGCCCAGCCCGAACGCGCGGCCGCCCGGCCAGACGCCCCCGCAGCCAGTGCCTGTCCGGACCAGACCCCCGCCC